>NC_056741.1:1642634182-1642781682 GCF_019279795.1 Protopterus annectens | reverse complement strand
GGACGTCAGTGTGCCTCACTATTGAGTCACCTATGATTAGTGTATTGGGCAAGCTATTTTGCCTTAGGGGCTTAGGTTGAGGGGCACACTGTGTAGGTGAGCTGTTTGTCTTGTGGTTTGTGCTGTGTTGTGGTGGTCGAGTGCTTTTCTGTCTTGGAGGTCTCTGCTGTTCGGGTAGGTGGGTGTGTGGTTTGTGTTTTTATGTGAGAGCTGTGATGGTGGGTGTTCTGGAGGACTATGTGTTTCATGTCGTGTGGTTTACCTTCTCCTCTAGATCAGCTATTCTGGTCTTGGCTGGAGAGTGTATGGCTTCCAATTTGGAGGTATAAGTGCATATCTGACAAGTCTGAGTGTTGGGAGGTAAGAGGAGAGGGTTGTCTGTGTACATGAGGCAGTTGCTACACTGCCTCAGAATGCCTATGTTCACCATGTTAATAGGAGAAAGCACAGGCTTATTAGAGTGACTTGGTACAGGATCCTTATATACATGCAATGTACTCTTAGAGCTTAACATATCTCTACACAAAACAGCCACAGTTAAAAGGGTTTAAAAATATTTAATAATAAATAATTAAAAACACAAGACAAAACTTTCTACTACACAGTGCTAGTCAAGAGTTCAGAGATCATACAGAAATACTTAAAATAAATCAGTAGTACAGTTCTGACATCACAGAAAAACACTTAGTCTAATCTTTCTAGTTCCTAGCTATTTCTAAAAGAAAACACAAGTCTACGATAACTTACATATGAGCAAGACAGTGTTGTGAGTTGGATGATCAAGACAAAAATGCTTAATGCCTTCTGATTCTCTCTGTTTAAATTGCTGTTTTCAGTCCTGATTCCCATTACATCATTTCACACTTTCCTGGTGTTCCCAGGCTAACAGATACTACATAATTGTTATCTTGCACCTGCAGGAAACTACATCAGTAAAAGACAGTCCATATGTAAACTCTAGTAATTAATTATTCCTTAAGTTAAAACAATAGGCAGGATGCTTCACTCCAGACTCATCGACTCCGAGTTCTAACTTCAAAAGGACAGGCATGAAATAATTTCAACTTCAAAGGGCAGACAAGAAATGCTTGACTTAGCTTTCTTTACAGCAGAGGGCAATGTTGCTACATTGTTTTAAGTTCAACATTTCACAGCATATTCTTTCATTTAAGAAACAAGCTTGTATTTCAACATTTCACAGTATTTTCTTTCAATTAAGAAAACAAGTCTGTAATTCAACATTCATATTTACAAACGATAGAATTATCTGCACAATTCTATCTGGCTAGGCTGGCAGCCTTCACCCATCTCTACCAGTCTTCACAACTTACAAAACAGTCCTGGATACAGCAAATCTGTATCTGGGCTACTCTATTAACAGTAAAGGCTTAGAACCTTTTTTTCTTTTGTTTGCAGAAGAAAACAGTTAAAACAGTAGTAAAGTTACTTTAAATGCAGTGCAAGTTAACACACTTGAGTGTGTAGCAATATTAAAGCAAATACATACATTACATGGTTACCTGGGTGGGGCTAGTGTATGATCGTTGACCATATTTATTTATTTATTTGTTTATTTCCATACACCTGTTGTAGGTGTATGGAAGAAATTCTGTGGTGAGTGATAAAGCCACAAATCATGAAAATGAGTTCCCTAATCCTACAGTGTATTGTTATTTCATGTATAACTCTGAAAATATCTGTATTTATTTTTTGTTGTATATAATAATTTTACAGTCTTTAAAAATAATACAAAAACCCTACAGTTTAAATAAATAATTATACCAAATAAGACATAATATAAAAACATCAGTTAAGTTTACTGTTTCTATTGTTATAAGTACTATTTGTGTTTTTATCAAAATTTGTACATTGTATATTTCAAAATGTATGTATATTATATATATATATATATATATATATATATATATATATATATGTGGAACTTTTCTTCCCGGGCCTCCACTGAAAATGGGCACTTTTTGGCTCAGTGGACCTTCCAAACAAATGCAATAAATAAATAAATGATGTAAGATACAAGTTATACAACGATTTAATAGTTAGAGAAATTAATGCCTGTTTATAAAGAAATTAAAGGTAAGTTAATATAATACAAATAGGAATTTCAATACGAAGGGAGAGAAAAGCAGGATTATGGTATATTTAGAGAGAAAGCCATGGGAGAGAAATTGATAAAAATAAGGAAGTGAGTGAAGAAGGGAGAGTAAGGAAGTGTAAGATACGAATAGGTATTTGTTAACATTTAGGGCTATAGTTTATCCTAGTGTTGAGAAATTACAGAGCCAGCCTTTAACTAGTAAGTATATCAGAATGGTTTTGAATTACGGGAGGGCGGATATTGACCTGATGTATTGAGATAAGGAGTTTCAGGCTTTAGCAACATGGTACAAGTTCAAACAATACCCAGCAGATTTGATAAGTTTGTGGACAGACAACAGTTTTTGGTTATTAGATCATAACTGACTGGGAACATAGTTGTATAGAATGTTATTTAGTGCTGGACAAGAAGATGGATTCTGGGTAATTTTATTGGTGGTAAGAAGCTGTGTACTAGTTAGTTAATGGGGTAGCTCTAACCATTTAAGGTTTTTAGTGCTAATACAATGATGGGCTCTGAAATGGGTATTTGCTGCAAATTTAGCAACTTTGTTATAGCATTGCTCAAGTTTTGATTTTTGTGATGCCTGAAGGTTAGTAAAGATAGGAGTACCATAAAGTAGTTAGGGGAGGAGGTAAGTAGTTGCAAGCATAGTTTTAGTTTATAGTTTCATAGGTTCATAGGTTGGTACTAGGCTATCGGCCCTAGGGCCTATACAAGCCTAGCCATAACAATTTCCTGGCTATTTCTTCCCACACTATTTACTTCCCTGGACTCCTGTCTAGCAGCTTTTGACTAGTAAGTATATCAGAATGGTTTTGAAGGATGGGAGGAAGGATATTGACCTGATGTATAGAGATAAGGAGTTCCAAGCTTTAGCTTTAATTACATTGGTGAAAATGTTTTTAGTTCTGTAAAGCATCCCTAATTTTTAATGAGTTTTTTTCACGCAGTTTTATAGGGTTCCTATCAGCAGACCAAAGACGCATGTTTTCGAATGCATCTTGGTCGAACTGACAAAACCAAAACTGCAAAATATCGAAGCAGCATGTAAGCAAATTCTTTCCCTGGGAAAGAATTTTCTTGGCTGCTTCGGTACTTTGCCATTTTTGGCACTGTAGTGCAGTCTTGGAGTTGGTATATTTAAGTAGGTGGGGTGTGGGGGGCAATCTCATGTTTTAATGTGCTTTCTTTTTTTTTTTTTTTTTTTTTGTTGGAACAGCGATTTTTTTTCCCTTGGGAAAAAAATCGCTGTTCTGACAGTTCGGTTTTGTAAGCTTTTGCTTATATGGGGTCAATTAATCACCGTTCGCTTACCTAAGTGTTTGGTGATCTAATATAGACCCAATTTTATATATGCAGGTCGAATTTAAGCTTATCATTCACTATCATCACTAATAATTTGCTATGAGAAGTGACTTAAATGGTTGTATTATCAAGAGAGAGGATATAAATTTTGTTTTTTTTTTTCATGAGAGAGAGGAATTTGGGGAAAATAACATATTATTTTTTGTTGTTGTTGAACATGGGTTGTAAGTTACAAAGCCATGTCTCAGTTGTTGTTAAAGCTTGCTGAGTAATTTTTTTTTATGTGTGCCATGTTGTCAGATATGCAAATGAGTGTGGTGTCATCTGTGTACTGTATTAGAGAGATCTGTTGTGTGGATGTGTGTATGGTATTTTTTTTATTTTTATTAAACAAGAAACATTTTTAGTAAATTATCACTTATGGCATAGGGAATCATACATTTATATAAATGAAGACAAACCATAATGACATAACTTTAGTTGCAAACATTATACATCACTTATAATCCATCCAGTTACTGTCAGTCAAACATTACGTAGCTCATTCAAATCAAGGCTGCTTTTAAACCTTATTCCTTGTCTGCATGCATTGTTGCCACAACTCACATGTTTTTTTATGTAATTTGCTCCTACCCTTTTCTAAAGATCCCAATTCTAGTTGCGTTTTTCTCAGTTGCTATATTCACTACTACTAGTACAGTTGGTTTAGACTTTGATTTCCATTTTCTAGTAATTGCTTTTTGTCAGCCACCAGAATTAGACCCAACAAGGCCTTACTATGTCTAGGAATTCCGATTCTGTATCATAGCTAAAAAAATCATTTCCTTAGTCATACCAATTTGCTCACCCGGTATTTCTGATAGAGCAGTCTGGAGGGAATTTTTAAAGTCTGCCATCTCATTACACTCCCAGAAAATATGTTCTTAATTACGTCTTTCTTCCCATCACACCTTCCAGATTTGCTTTCTACCTGGGGAAATATTTGGAGTCTACTTGGGCTATAAAAATACCTATGTAAACACTTTCAAACAAAGATCCTAACTCTTCCAGACGTTGTTGCATATTTGGAAGATATATATATATATATATATATATATATATATATATATATATATATATATATATACATATATACATATATATATATATATATATATATATATATATATATATATATATATATGGGTTCACTAGGAAATTTCAAAATCCCAAAATCTCGAGTTTCAGAATATTGTGTTTAGAATCTCAAGATCTTGGAATCGCAAAATTGTGAACCACCCCCGAAACACCACCCAACACACTAAAACATGGGTATGCAGGGGGGCAAGCCCCCCCGCACCCCCCACACACCCCACAACTTAAATATGCCAACTCTGAGATCGCACTACCGTGAGGAAAAGGAAATCTCCCTGTCCGCGCTGTATGCTGATCTCCATTCAGGATTTCGAAGGTCTGAAACTTCGAACATATGATCTTTGATCATACAAAATTTGAAGTTTTGAGCTTCGAAATTCTGAATGGAACCCATATATATATATATATATATATATATATATATATATATATATATATATATATATATTATATGTGTGTGTACCCCCATTGTTTCTTTGTGAATCGCTTATCTAATCTCTCTTCCTGTTCCTTTCTAACCTCCTCTGATTAATTCTTATAGTTAACATGCAATATTTTGTACGCTCTACTAATTACTCCTTTTTTAACAACAGCATTTATTCTAGATTCTACTAAAAACTCTAACACCAATGGTGTTTTTTATTGGAACTCCTATTTCTTTCTATTTGCCTATACATGGATATCAGTCCTTGATAGGGAAGGCGATCTCTAGCCTACAGTTCAAATAAATTCTTTCCCTCTTCCCATTCTGTTACTTTTCCCTCCATAATTATTTGTTCCTAATGCCTTGGTTCTTTTGCCAGTTTTCTCCAGCATATTCCACACCCTTCTTACCTATTGTCTGTATCCCTAATTCCAGTCATCCCTATCAGCAGAATTTCCTTTCTTCATTCCTATGTCGGCTTAGTTCTTAGAATACTTTCTGCTGCTTTATGAATATAATATTCTGTATTGTTATTGTTTTTCTCCTTAAGGATCTTAATCCAAAACCCCAGTCTCTCCTTGTTTCTTCAGCTTCCTTCCCCCTGTTTCATCATTATCACTTTCCACTTTGAATTATAGATTTCTGCTTGTGTTATGTATAGGAGCCATAACTGTGTAGCTCTGAAATACCCCTTCAAACTGGGTAATCCCAGACTGCCTTGATCTATTGGAAGAATCATTTTATCCCACTTGACTCTTGCCGTCTTTCCTGCCAAAATAAATTCCTTCAGCTCTTTATTAATTGCTATCCACAACTTCTCCTCTGGTTGATAAAAATATGCTTGACCTGTGTATAAAACTAAAGGGACTAAAACATTTTAATTGCTTGTATCTTGCTGTCCACATTCATAAAAGAGAGCTTTCAGTTTCTCAGTTTTTGTAGTATCTTTTGTTTAGTCTCTTCCCACATATCCTTAGCTGCCATACTCCTAGGTACTTCATTTTATCATATCGCCATAAGTATGGATATTGCTGAACCAATTCATGTCTGGGTACATAATTTACAGATATTGCCTTTGTTTTAGCTTCATTCATTTTGTATCCCAAAAATATTTGAAACTGTCTTAGAATGTTCCAGAACACTGACGTGTTCTTTTCTGGTTTTATCAGGTATAAAATAATATCATCTGCAAATAGAGCCATTTTTTCATGACTACCATACCAATTATATTCTTGAATTTCTGAGTCCCTTATTTTCTTTGCCAGTGGTTCTAAACGTAATGCAAATAACAAAGGGGAAAGAAGACGCCCCTTCCTGGTTCCTCTTCTCAAATAGGAATTATGAGAGTGGAACCCACCCACTTTAATTTTTGCTTCTAATCCCTCATATATCCTCCTAATCAACCATATAATTTTATCAGGGAATGCAAATGCTTTCATTGCCCTGCTCATAAACTCCCAGCTTACTCTGTCAAATGCTTTCTTTGCATCAAAACCTACCAACAAGAATGGTATTTTCTTACATTCTGCTTCCCTCTGGATCATCAATGCTCTGTTAATGTTGTCAAATATTTGTCTCTCCTCCAGAAAACCACAAGGATCTATATCTATTAATTTTGGTATCACTTTTGCCATTTTTTTGGCCATTATGTACTTAAACACTTTATAATTATGGTTTAGGATTGAAATGGACCTGTATGAAGCTGGATCTGACAGGTTCTTACCCTATTTAGGTATTATAGCCAACACTGCTTTCTTGCAGGGTGTTGATACTTCTTCTTCTCTTAAAATACTATTAAAATAAAACTTTCTAGATCTTTACCATTTCTTATGATCCTAGCTTCCAGACTTCCACAGGAATACCATCTATTCCTGGGGACTTTCCTATGGACTGGTTATACATCACCATTTTTAGCTCATCTCCTCCTATCCTGTTAGGAATTGAGCCTCATCTACCTCTAACCTTGGTATATTTAATTTTTCCATAAACATTTCCATTTGTACATTTTCTTGATTTCCATATTTCTCTGCTTTAAACAGACTTTTATAAAATTTTCAAAATATTTCTAGTACCTCTACTGTATCTCTTATCTTTCTTGTTAGAGGCTTCCTATGCTGGGTGACAACCCCTTCTACTTTCTGTTGCCTGAATCTTTGTGTTAAAAGTTTTTGTGCTCTGGCGTTAATCTCTTATTTTCTGTTTAGCATTCTGTTATCGCTCCTGCTCTTGTTCTGTGAGATTCCCCCTATTCTGTAATACTTTAAACTTTGTTAGTCCCTGTAAGTATTTCTTGTTACTTCTTAACCATATCTCTCTTTCATGTCCTGCCTATTTGTAAACTTCACTTTAATTTTATCCAACTCCTTAGCCATATTTTCTATCTTTTCTAATAACTCCCAAATAATTTCCACTACCCATTCCTTACATTTCTCATAGGTGGGAAAATGCCAGTGTCTCATTTTTATTTCATTACCCTGTATTTTTATTTTAGTTATTATTGGCACATGATCTGAAATAGTTATTGGATGCATATCAAAACATTCAATTAAATGTACATGCTCCTGTGAAATACATGTTCTGTCCAGTCTAGATCAGTTTTTCTATCTTGGGGAATAACAGGTAAATTCACTCTGATCTGCTACTACTGAAGTCACATCTTCCATATTTTCATAAATTTCTTCAAAACTCTACCCTCCTTTGTCATATTTTCTCTTTTGGGCCACTCCAGATACATCTTCACTGCTGCAAATCAAATGCAAGTCCCCACCTATAAGTAATATTCCTTTCTGAAAGCTGATTATTTCTCCCAGAATTTTCTTAAGCTCCACTATAACAATTTTAGGTGGAATATGCATACATGCCAGTGTAATCCTCCTTCCCTGCCAATAGCCCCTTAGTACTACAAATTTACCATTATTATCTTTTTTATCCTGGAACTTCTCTTGCAATTAATATAAGTACTCATCTTTTCCTTTGTCCGGGGTATTCTGCTGAATAGCTGTCCTGAAAACCTTTCTTTATCAAATTCACATGTTCACTTCTTTCCAAATGTGTCTCCTGTGGCATAGCTATTTGCACTCTACATGTTTTAATATAGTTCACTACTGTTTCCTTTTTGTATATGTCTGTGAAACTATTTACATTTAAAAATAATAGAGAAAGTGTCATTATGACAAAAAGTTATTATTCATTATTCCCATCTTTTATGTATAACAGCTTTTTTGTTAAGGGTCTAGTTCCAGCTTTTATGTTACATGCATACACTAATGTTTGGCAGGTTGATCTTTTATACAGTTGTTTCCTGTCATATCCATTTGAGCCTGTCACATCTTACAAAACTTTTTGTTTTATTGTAAGCCATCAAACTAAAAAAATGAACATACAACCAATACACCCCTAAAAACTTAACTTAATACTACCACAAAAAACTATGTATGTCTTTAAATATTGAAGTTTTACCCTGCTAACAGGAACAACTGTCCCAGACTTACAGACACACTCACAGACTTGAGTTAACCTAAAGAATGCATGATACAGCCTGTGATTCTACTAAGTATTGTTTGGTTTTATCTTATCTTTATTACTCTCCCAGATTGGGAAAACAATTGAATGCTTTCAGAAAACTTTATCTCCTAGCCATTGAAAGAAATAGCAATTCTGTTTTTATCTCTCTTTATCATATTGTCTGCATGGAGACTTGAGAACCAGATAGAGAGTTGATTCTACAAGCACTAATTTGCTAGACAATTTTCTTTTTTTTATTAATTTGCTTTCTCCTAAAACTAGATCAAGCCAAGGGCCTAAATCCAGTCATTCCCCTATGCAAGAGTGAACAAAAGTACATCAGTTTTTCTTGTATCCTGCTCTTTTGACCATATTTTTCTTCTTTTTTATGTTGCAGTACCTATATTTCTTAAAACTGAACAAGGAGAAAGAAGGAGAAAAAAAACAGAGGCACCTGTTTACATCATTATGCAAATTATACTCAAAAATAACTGAGAAAACTTTATTTTATAGCATGCAGATTGTATAATCCATTATAAAAACACTACTATTAAGAACAAAAGTTTCTTACTTACTCTTTCCCTCCTCTTCCTTCCTCCTAAATGTCCTTCCACACATTAATGGCACAAAGTAGGGCATATGCTTTAGAGTCCCCTACAAGTTTAACAAAGTAAAAAAAGTCCAATATTTCCAGGTTTTCTTGTTCTGTCATGTTTCACAGATATAATTAATGCTGTGTAATCCCACATTTATTTGTCAATTTCCAAGTTGCTAGTTTTATTCCGGTTTATCTCCATCTCCCATATCCAGTTTCTGCTTTGTATCCAATGTACTCCCAGTTCTTCTAGTCAACTCTTGTCCTTTCTTGTCTCTCAAGCATTTTCCACTGAAACACTGAAAATGGTTTCACTGGCACCATCTTTCTGTGATCTTTATTACCAGAAGAACAAGAAGCAGAACCTCCTTTTGTTTCATACCTCACCTTTTGTTGGAAAAATATTTTGTCTTTCCTCCTTAGCATGCTCTGCAGCAAAAAAATTATTTTTCCCCTCCTGGAAAGAATATTCTGAAAATAGCTGGATACAGCAACTTGAATCTCATGCCTGCTTCTCAACATGCTCTAATTAGTGGAATAAATGTACTCCTCTTCTGCCTGGTATGCCTTGAGTAATCATTTTCCACAAACACTCCCACTTTTAGTACTTTGTCTTTCTGCTACAGTTTTGTTATAATCAGCTCCTTCTGCTGGTAAGATTGAATCTTTACTATTAAAGGTCTATGTTGCTTTCTTGTGACCAGGTTTGGAGCATACACATGATGTGCCCTTTCATTTAACAACTCCTGCTGTGGCATACCAGTCCAGCTGGTTATTTGTGATTTCATAAAATTAATACAGTCTGTTCCTTCCAACTTCTCTGGTACAGCAGAAAATGTCCTCTAATTCTGTTATTTTTGAAACATCTCTTCTTGAGCATTCTCATATTCAGCCAGGCTTTTCTTCATTTCAACCTCTGATTTTTGCAATTTTTTCACCTCATCTGACTATCTTTTAAAAGCTTCCTCAATTTTTTTTCCAACCCTTTATTATTTGAGTTGATATACTCCTTCACCTTTTTGTTTATTTTAATCAGCTCTGAGTACATTTGACACATATTTTCCTCTAGGTTACCTGAAGTCATGTCTTGCACTAGAGCAGGAGGTTGTACTGCTTTTTGCAGAACAGCTGCAGAATTCTTCCCAGTCAGTGTTTTTTCCTCACTTTTTGTGATTGATTTTCTTTCAGGTTCTCTGAATGTATTTGTTGCCAGTGCACTTACTACCCAGTTACTGAAATTTGCAGAAAAATATAAGTTTACTGGCTCTCTCTTCTGAGTTTCTATTTTTACACTGGGAGAGCTGAAATTAAGCTGTTACTCAATGTATAGCATCTTGGAAGTCCCAAGATGTGTGTAGGGTATTTGTGGGAATGTTAAAAAGGAGGTGTTTAAGGATAAGGCCTTGTGTTACACCAGTGATGACTGGGTGTTATAGAGAAAGAGTAGAGCCACATTTTACTGACTGATACCTATTGTATAGGTAACTTCTGAACCATATAAGGCTGGGCTGAGAGAGACCTAATGAGACCATCTGAAGTAGAAGTTTGCTGTAACAAACCATGTTGAAGGGTTTAGACAAGTCTAGAAATAAGGAAAAAACTAGCTTGCCATTATCTCTAGCTTTAATGACAGTATCTATATAGGTTAGAATTACAGTGTTAGTACTATTGGAAGGACAGAAGACATGTTGTTTGGAGAGATAGGAATTCTTCCTGGTGGAGGTAGTTTTGCAATTGTTTTTGAATACATTTTTCAAGTATTTTGGAGAGTGGGATAACATTGCTATAACTTTAAAGTTATTAAAATCTGTTGAATTTCTTCCTTTGTGCTGAGGGAAAATATGTGATTTTTTGCAGAGAGAGGGAATGTTGGATTCCTATATTGACTTATTATGCAGATTGAAACAGGGTAGGCAATGCTGTCAGCTGCTATTTTAAGGTACTTGCTTGTAAGATCATCAGCTGAAGTAAAGCGTAGGTTGAGTTTGTTTAAGAGTAGTTTCATATAGGATATGGGCACAGGTTAGAAGGTGAAAGTCGATGTGACGATGAGTGGTTTCTGGGCAGGGTTAGGATTATATGTTGAGGAATCCCTGGTTAGAGATGCTATTCTGTCTATGAAGTAAGATTTGAACTGTATTGCAGTTTTGAGTGATGAGTTATTGGGAGAGGAGTTAGGGTTGAATTTATGGCCGGGATGCAAGATTCTTTAATGGCTGTCCAGAATGTTTTAGGGTTATGTTTACTATTATTCTGAAAGTTGTTATAGTATAGTTGTTTGATGTCATTAATTTGCTTTTTATTGCAATTATGAAGCATTCTGAAGTTTTCAAAATATTGCAATGTTTTATATCTTTGCCATTCTTTCTGTGTTTTTTTCTCTATCCTGCATTAGCAGTCTACTCTTTTTGGATAGCCAGTTTGCACTATTTGTTTTTAGTCTCTTCCTTCATGGAGGTGCAAGGGCTATTTAGGATATTCAGGAAATATATATTGTATTCATTTATAGCATAATCTAAGGGGAGGATTTTTAGGAAGTTCCCGTTACTAGATGATAGGGTAGTAATGAACATTCCTGTGTTAAACTTGGAAAGGTTACATGTTGCTTTATAAACATGCTATTGAAGTGAATGTGTGAGATGTCTGGGTTTAATTTCTCCAAGCCTTTTGGCTTTCTAAAATCATGACAGGAATAGACTCCATTCCTCTGTCAAAGCATAATTAACATTTGTGAAATTAAAATTGTTTCAATCTTTAATGTTAGCCAAAAGTGCTCTTTGCAGCACCTGCATTGTGCCCATTATTGACTCATTCTGCAATTCATATTTAGTTACAAGTATCGGTAGCTTATCTAAATAAGATAAGATTTTTTAATGGACCTGTTGCTCCTACTGCTATTGGACCTGTCTGGATAACTTTCTTCTGCATTGCCCTCATTTCTGCCTGCAAATCCTGGTATTTTATATCTTTATGTCTCTTTGTATGTAACACACTGCAATCATTGGGTGTAGCAATATCAATGATCTCTGCTACTTTTGTCTTCTTTTCAAGGATTATTATATCTGGTTTTCTCACATCTATTTTTTTCAACTGTTGGTAATGGGTAATCCCATGTGATATAAACTTCATTATTCTCTATAATGCTTCATGGCTCATGTTTCCAATGCTTCTCAGCTATGTCAGTATTGTAATGTTTTCCCAATCCCCAGTGCAACAGTCTCACCACATTATTATGCCCTTTAGTATACAGGCACCCTGCCGTTAGTGTATCACATCAAGCAACAAGATGTGTGACTGTTTCCAGATATGTTTTACAGAACCTGCATTTGTCTGTTTCTCCCACATGTTTCATGGACTTTGTAAACGACTGTGTACATAGTCCACTATCCTGGGCTGTTAATATTAACTTTTCATCTTTTGGATTAAATTCACCTTTCCTTAACTATTCCTGCATCAAATCATGATCAACATGAGGTTGTTCCAGGAGTTTTCTGTACTTACAACTATATTTATGCCTTTTTCATATTTCTTTCCTTCTCCTCTGATCCTTTCTTTAGTTTTTTGACATATTTAGTTGCTGCATGATTTTTGTCTATTCTGGTTTGGTTATAAACTAAGCAGGGCAATATCTTGGATCTGTTCTCTTCATGTTTTGAAACTTTCAGTATGTTTATATCTTTTGAGGTGAGCAGCTATGTATGCAGTTCTACAATTGTAGATCTATAAATGTAATCAATTTCGTGGAGGCCCATATCTTCTTCAGAGTGATGAATATATAATCTGTTATGTATTCATATATAATATATAATATATATATATATATATATATATATATATATATATATATATATATATATATATATATATATTATGAATATATAATATAGTAAACTACCTATTTATATCAAACAAAGCTCCTCATTAGCACTCTTCAAGAAAAATCTTGATGATTGAATGGGAGATAGGAAATTCACCCTGGGGATCACTTATGTGGCACTGCTTGACAGGGGCAAAGGAAAATAATTTTCTTGGGTGGCAAAAGACAGGGTACCATTTGGCTAGGCTTATATAGGCCCTAGGGCCAATAGCCTAGTACCTACCTATGAACCTATGAACCTGTGGTATACACTGATTTTTACACATCATTTGATAAGCATGAAGCATTATTTTTTCTTGATTTCCTGTCCATCTGATCCAATACCACTATCTGGTTGTATAGATTCGGAGATGATCACTGAGACAGTCAGACGTTGTATGTGAGGTAATGTATTTTACTTGCTACGGTCTGATACTAGGATCTAGTTTGACAGGGAATTTGTTGTCTTGCTATAATGTTTGGGGCTATTATTTAGTTGTGTGAAACCAAATATGTTCATGCTAGATGTGGGGAGTTAAAGGTTATGTCCAACCAATTAACGTTCACATTACCTAGTATTATTTTTTCTTGTGGAGTTGTTGTGGATATCCATAGTAGGATATCTTTCACTATAGCTGTATTGCCACCAGGAGGGATGCAAAGGACAGTAATACATATTTGTTTATAATTATTTAATTTCAGGAAAGTAATAAGACTTGCTGAATTGAATTTTGGTACTGGCGTGTTGTAAGGGGAAATATTGTTGTTGGTAAATACCAAAGAAATAGCATCACCTTTCCTCTTTATACTGGCATTACAGATGATATTATAGCTGGGAGATGTAATTTTGGAATTGTTTATGCTAGGTTTAAAACACGCTTCAGATACAGAAGGACTATCAGGCTTATGTTGGGTAATCCAGGCATTCAGTTGAGCAATTATATTACTTATTCTTCTAACACTTATAACAGCAAAAGTTAGATTACTGGGGGTTGGTGTTGACTGTTGTATGGTTCTAGTGTGTGAAAAAAATTGTCTTGATGTCTGTTGTGATAGTTGGGGCCAGGATTAGGGTGAATGTCTACTCTTAGAAGGATAGTACATTGGGGAATTACTGATACTTGTTTTTAGAGAGTATTTTCCACTTAATTTTGTCTTGGGTTGACTTGTAATGGAGTTAATCAGTCTATATTTGGAGTCAAAGGATGTTATTTGGGAGGGGAAGAGGGCAAGAGCCAAGTAGGATAAGTTGATCCTCCCAACAGAACAAGGAGGTTTAGGATTACTTGATTTGAAGGGATATTTCACAGATACACAGTTAAGGTTTTTATACATAACACAAGCAGAAAGGTACAATTCAAAGTGGAAATGGCTGATGATAAAGTAGGGGGGTAATTCAAGAAATAAGAAAAGAATGGAATTTTGGATGCAGATCCTTAAGGAAAATAACAACAGTCATACAGAACATTGTTCATTAATACAGCAGATTTGTGAAAAACTTTATATAGAATAAGAAACTTTGATCTGTTTGGAAAACGAAGCATCTAAAGAAGTGTGAAAATATAAACAACAAAACCTAGAGATTTTTGAAACGTATAAAAAATAAATATGGACATGGGAAAGAAAGAGAGATGTGATATGGTGCAATATTTATGCAAAGTCGAAAACCAAAGTAATCATTTTGGAGAAATATCTATGAAGATCCTGTGGAACATAACAAAGATGCTAAATGGATAGAAGAAGTAAAAAAAAAAGAAAAAGAAGTTCAAAAGTACAGGATATGAAATGGGATGAAGTAATGGCCCGATAGATTGAGATAAAGTTAAGAAAAGCCTCCAATTAGAAAACTCCAGGCCCAGATGCAGTACCTAACTTCTGGCTAAAAGTATTAACATCTTTGCACGAAGATTTACCCATGAGTAGGAGTTTATAGTCATTTAGAAGAAAATTCTGTCATGGCAATAGAACAAAAGGGAATTAAGAGAAAGCCATATGGAGCAAAGGATCATCTGTTGCTAAATAAAGTCATAACTGAGAACTGTAAAAAGGGGAAGAATGTAAGTAGGGCATGGACTGACTACAAAAAATCATTTGATAGTATCTCACACTCATGATTAAAAGAGTGCTTAAAAATGTATAAGATACACCCTACATTGATTGACTACATTACAATGACAGAACACTTTGCAATTAAGCCATGATAAAGAGCAAATTATTATTCCCGGGGTAACAATTCAAAAGGGGATACTCCAGGGTGACTCCATGCCACCACTGCTACTCTGTCTTGCCTTTAACTCACTAAGCTGTCTACTTAACAGATTAGGCCATGACTATAATTTGGCTCCTAGAAAACAACAAAAGACCTCTCATATTCTCTTTGTTGATGATTTAAAACTGTATAGCTCATCAGACGAAGAACCAAAAGCACAACTGCAAGTAGTCAAAACTTTTTCAGATGATATAAGAATGGCATTTGGTCTTGATAAATGTGCAAAAGCAACCTTTAAAGCAGGAAAACTGCAGCACCAAGAAAACATCGGTTTGGGACAGGAATGTGATATAAAAGAATTTGGACAAGAGGGAGTGTATAAATATTTGGGAATTGATGAAGGATCAACAATAAAACATGAACAAATGTGAATAAAACTTAGTAAGGACTATTTTAGAAGACTTAAATTAATCCTGAAAACAGCATTGACATCTAGGAAAAAAAAATTCAAGCTATAAACCAATTTGCTCTTCCTGTCCTAACGTATAGTTTTGCTGTGGCTGACTGGCCCAAAACACATTGGATAGATTATA
The DNA here is from genome assembly GCF_019279795.1 of Protopterus annectens. Taxonomy (NCBI): domain Eukaryota; kingdom Metazoa; phylum Chordata; order Ceratodontiformes; family Protopteridae; genus Protopterus; species Protopterus annectens. Next base: position 1,642,765,943 of record NC_056741.1, on the reverse strand, counting down.
CAGGGAAACAAGAAGGATGCTTCATGCTCACCAAATGATTTATAAAAATCAGTGTATACCAAGATTATATATTCCCCATTCCAAAGGAGGTTTGGGCCTCCTTGAAATTGATTACATGTATAGATCTACAATCGTGGGACTGCTCACATACCTACTGACCTCACAAAACCCAAATTCAGTGAAAGTTTTGAAACATGATGAGAATAAATCTTAGATGACTTCCTTGCTTAGTCTAGCAGAAGCATATCGGCATCAAGCAAGAATGGAAATCAAACCAGAAATAGATAAAAATCAGGCAGCAACTGAATGTGCCAAAAAACAAAAGAAAGAATATAAAGTGAAGGATCAGATGAGAAGCCAAGAAACGTGGAAAATGCATAAATATAGTTGCAAGTATAGAAAACTTCTGGATGCAAGTATAGAAAACTTCTGAAAGAACCTTATGTTGATCAGGATCAAATGCAGGAATGGTTAAGGAGAGGCAAATTCTAACCAAAAGTTGAAAGGTCAATATTGGCGGCCCAAGATAGTGGGCTACATACACGTTGGTTTACAAAGTCCACTGAACATGTGAGAGAAACAGACAAATGTAGGTGTTGTAAAACAGAATTGGAAACAGTCACACACCTTGTTGCTGGTTGTGGCATACTGATGGCAGAAAGACTGTATACTGAAAGGCATAATAATGTGGCAATGCTGTTGCACTGGGGATTGTGCAAACATTATAATACTGATAGCTGAAAAACACTAGAAACATGAGCCACAAAGCATCATAGAAAATGATGAAGTTTACATCACATGGGATTACCCATTACCAACAATTCAAAAGATAGATGCAAGAAAACCAGATATAGTAGTCCATGAAAAGAAGCCAAAAGTAACACTAATCATTGAAATCGCTACACCCAGTGATTACAGTGTCTTGTGTACAGAGAAACACAAAGTCATAAAATATCAAGATTTGCAGGCAGAAATGAGAGGAATGTGGAAGAAAGATACCCAGACAGTTCCAATAGTAGTAGGAGCAAAAGGTCTTATAAGAATTAATCATATTTAGATTTGTTACCAATACGTGAATTGCAGATGGAGTCATTACTGGGCACATTGTGGGTACTGCAAAGAGCACTTTTGGGTGACATCAAAGATTGAAACAATACTAATTGCATGAACTTTAATCATACTTTGACTTAGGAATGGGGTCCATTCCAGTCAAGGTATTAGAAACCCAAAAGACTTGGAGAAATTAAAAAAGAGTGAAACATTATATTCATAAAGTAGCACAAAGTATATATACCAAGAACTAAGCCATCATGGGAATGGAGAAAGGAGATTCTTCAGATAGGGATGACTGCAATTAGGGATACAAAGAATAGAGAAAGGGGGGCTGGAATTTACTGGAGAAAGTTGGCAAATGAACCAAAGTACTTTGAAGAAATAATTAGAGAAGGAAAGGTAAAAAAATAGAAAGCGGCCAACAAGACAGCTGGATTGCAGGCTACTGATTGCCTTCCCTATGAGGGACTGATATCACAATAGAGACAGAGAAACGGGACTCCTAAATGAAAGACCTGTGCTAGTTGAGGTTTTAATTGAATCTAGAAGTGAAGCTGCTGTTGAAATTGGGATAATTAGTAGAGCATATAAAATGATGCATGATAACTATAGAAATCAATCAGAAGAGGTAAGACTGGGAAGAGAGATTTGGTATGCAATTCACAAAAAAAACAATGGGGGGGACATATGTATGGCTCCTAAATATGCAACAAAATCTAGAAGATTTAGGATTTTTGCCTGTAAGTATTTGTGTAGATATTTTTATACCCCAAGCAGACTTCAAAGAATGTATCCTTGGGTAGATGGCAAATGTTGGAGAAGTGATGGGGAAGGAAAAGGTAACTGGGAACATATGTTTTGGGAGTGTAATGTTTTGCCAGACTTTAAAAATTCCCTACAGAGTATTCTGTCAGAAATATTGGATGCGCAAATGAGTGTAACTAAGAAAAATGATTTTTTGAGGTGGGATAGAGGATTTGAATTGCCTATACACAGTAAAACCTTGTTAAGTTTAATTCTGATGGCTGCAAAAAGCAATTACTAGAAAATGGAAATCAAAATCAAACCAAATATACTTGAAGTAGTGAATATTTTAACAGAGATAAATGAATAGGAAGTGGGATTTTTTAGAAAAGGACAGGAGTAAATTACATTGGAAAAATGGAAAATGTGGGAAGAATACATGCAGAAAAAATGTTTAGAAGGAGGAAAGATGTTTAGGAGAAGGCAGGAATTGAATAATTTATTTAATGTTGCTTATACGTCACATATATTGTTTCATATCCGATAATGTTTGTAAATGTGAGCTTATTAATATGGTTTTATTATTTTTATATAAATGTAAGTTTTCCTAGGTCACAAGTTCAATCTTCTTCTTCTTCTTTTGGCTTTTTCCCGGTTAGGAGTCGCCATAGCGGATCACCTGTCCGCTCATGATTGGCAGTGGAGTTTTACGGTGTCGAGTTGCCCAACCTTCCACAGAAGGCACACACATGCACACTCTAACACCTAGGGCCAATTTAGAGTGTCTAATCCATCTACAGCATATCTTTGGGATGTGGGAGGAAACCGGAGCACCCAGAAGAAACCCATGTGACCACAGGGAGGACATGCTGACTCCGCACAGAAGGCACCCCAGCCGAGGATCGAACTGGGGAACCTCTTGCTGTGAGGCAGCAATGCTAACCGCTGCACCACCGTGGCCACCCCTAAGTCACAAGTTCAATAAAGATGTTTAAAAAAAGTACACGAGCTTCCATTTTCTCAGTTTTTGTATTTTTAGTCTCTTCCCACATATCTTTAGTTGCCACACCATAATCCTTTTTAACCCATACTCCTACTTCATTTTATCATGTCCCCATAAATATGGGTTTCGCTGAACCAATTCATGTGTGGCTACATTGTTCACATCTATAGCCTTTGTTTTGTCTTCATTAATTTTAAATCAAGAAAAAACTTGAAACTGGCTCAGAAAGTTCCACAACACTGAGATGTCCTTTTCTGGTTTAAAGCAAATGACCCCTTAAGGATATACAGTGTTTCAGCTACATGATTTCTAAAAGCTTATGACCTTTAAGTCTTTATGGGTGCATTTGGGCCAGTGTGTGTATGTATGCATGTGTATGTGTGCATATATATACATATATATATATATATATATATATATATATGTGCGTGTATATAAAAGTGTGTGTATATCTATATAGATATAGATATAGATACACACACACACACACACACACACACACACACACACACATATATATATATATATATATATATATATATATATATATATATATATATAATATACCACATAAATGTTTATTTATGTGAGTAAGAAATCAGATATGAAGTGGTGGACAATTTAGTGATATTACTACATTTAAGTGCAGCGATAGCGTTTTCGCCTCACAGCAAGAGGTTCTCCTGTTCAATTCTCAGCTGGAGTGCCTTCTGTGTGGAGTCTGCATATCCTCCCCGTGGTCGAGTGGTGTTTGAAAGACATGCATAAATGGGCATGCCTTCGTTGAAGGTTGGGCATCGAGTTGGCACCTCGACACTGTAAAAATCAACTACCAATCATTAGCGGACCAGAGTTCCGCTGTGGCACCCCTAACCAGGAAAATCTGAAAGAAGAACAATGATTACATTTAAGAAGTGCAGATACATGCCCACAAAACACAAGCCTGACTGTCCTACTGAATTTATTATTTTTATATATTAAAATTTAAAGTATTTTTTAAATAAAATGTATTCACTTAGTGCAGTATTTTGATGAAAAGCAATATTTTGGCTATGCCTTTGTCCTCAGATACACAAACTGAATAGTGATGCAAAGGGATCTTGCTGAATCAAGTTTATGAGTTTTTAGCTGTGATTACTTCTTAAGCTTCCTTCAACCCTTCCCCATTACACTCACTTACCTTATTCATATTTGCTCTTGCAAAAAAGTCCAGTTCAGGTGACACCTCCATATTAAATACATTAGATTGATACACATCAGAAAAAGATGACCTTAAATGTGATGCTGCGATGTACTCAAAGCTGCAGACTGGCAAGACAAGAGACTGAACTTCTTGTCTCCTTTACAATAATATGCATAGCTTTTTAAAACACCTTTATTAAATCCACATGTAATGACATGGATTTATATTCCTTAATAGGAAAGGAAATAGACTATTTTTATTTTCATGTATAAATTTGACTTTTGAATATATGTAACATGCTTTCATTGAGCCAAATATGTTGATATTTTTGTCCTAGCCATGTGTCTCTGATTATTCTTAAATTTTTATTCCACCCTCTCTATCCTATTTTTTCCCTCCCCAGCTCTTCCCCAACTATCTCCAAGCTGCAGCCCAGTCTGAGACCATGAGAAAGTGGTTGACTGGCATCTTGGGTCCCTTCCTACTTAAATAGATACCATCACTTGCCATTCTAAGGACAATCTAAAGAATAAGTATGCAAACTAATAAATACCATTTTGGTAGCTAAACTGAAGCTCTTAGCTGAGACCCCTTGAGAGCATGTAACCTAGAAAGCTAGTCAGTCATCCATATTTTTCTTTCTTTAGCACCACTCTAAGTGTTTCCCTGTCTCTGTACTGCTCATCATAGCCCCCCCCCCAAGTCTGAACTCACAACCTTGGCTGTTTCCCTATAGAAATTAATGTTTTCTTTTTTTCAAACTTACCAGTAGTCCCTGTATGGACATTTTCCAAAGAGGCATCTGGCCGATTGTTTTTTTTTTCTTTTTCTCTTTCATTGTGATACTCCGATTCTGGTGTAGCCCCACTCCGTTCGCCCTCGCTATGCTCAGGCTTACTATGCTCATCTCCCACCCCCATTCCCACCCACCCCCATATCATTTCCTTTATACTTATCCATCCACTCAAACCCCACCCCTTCCAGCTTCCCATTTCCACCTCCTCTCCTACAAGTCTTTTACATTAAACTTAGCCTCTACCTACATCTACTCTGATTACCTCATATACTTTCTCGTCCACCCTGTTGTTCCCCCCTCACCAATCCTTCACTCACACCTCTAAACCAAGACTCCCTTCACCTTATCTACACCCCATCAACATACCATTCAAAATCATAACCCTTCTCTTCTTACCCCCTCTTCTCCTTCTTAATTCTTTTACATCTTATCACTCCAATATAACACCACCACATTTCTACCCTTCTGTTATTGATATCAAATCTTCCATGGAAACCCTGCAGTATTTCCACATATGCTCATCACTCTTTCCTCTGAACACTCCCCTCCCTAAAATCAGACTACCTCCCTTACATTCTACTACACTAGATGAAAAAAATGAAGCACCTCCTAATCAAACACTTCCTCCTCCAAAGATTTCTACTTCTATCAGGTGGCATTCACCCTAACCCTGGTCCCTGCCCCATCATCTCAGCTGATAACATTAACCTCCAAAATCCTACCAGCTATACTTCTATAAGAAAACAGGTATCCTTCTATAGACGTATTCTCAACAAAATAAGTGACTTCCGTGCCTGGATGGCTAACTGTAGCCCAGATATAATCACCCTGACAGAAACATGGCTAAAACCACACAACCAAAACAGCAATATCCTCCCACCTGGATGCAACATCCTTAGACTTGAAAGACAAAAGAAAAAAGGTGATGGAGTAGCCATTGTCTATTCCAACCATCTTACTCCCTCTTGCCCAAACATAGCTACTCCCTTCTTCTCTCCTGCTGAACTCTTAATGGCAAACTTTAAACTAAACAGTTACACAACTATCACTGTTGTAGCTATCTACATCCCCCCTGGGGACAACATTATTATCCTCAAAAATATTCTCTCCTACCTCTCCCAAAACAATTCTATTGAAACCATCCTTCTCGGGGATATAAATAGTAACTGGCTTGCTCCACAAGCACCAAATCCTACTTCATTCATCAACTTGCACAGCTTTGTGCAACTAATCTCTTCACCTACTCATACCAACAATTTTAATCTCCCTAGCTCTCTTCTAGATTGGATTTTAGTCAGTCACCCCCACAAATACCATAACCCTGAGGCTCTGCCAAACTCCCTTAGTGACCACTCCCCTGTTAAGGTTGTCAGATATACTCCTCACTTCATTAGGCCCCAAAAATACATTACCTCCTGCAAACTTTCCACCTGCTGCCCTGTCACCTTCAGTGACCATCTCTCCAGAATAAACTGGTCACATCTAAACTCTCTCCTCCTTGTCAAAGCTGTACTTTCATTTAACTCTACCTTCCTAAACATCCTGAACTCTCTCACTCTTCTCCGCACTGTTGGGATCAAGTCTAATATATCCCCCTGGTTAACAAATCAAACCCGCACCCTTATGAAAAATAGAGACAGGTTGTGGAAATCATGGACAAAAACTAAGCTCCCCACAGATTTACAAAACTATAAAGAACTTAGAAACCTGGTAAAAAAAACACATCTACAAAGACAAAAAAACTACTATATCAACTTCCTCTCTGCCCAAAGCTCAGACCCAAAAAAATTCTGGAACTCCATAAACCACATCTTGCATTCTGGACACCCTTCCTCCCCAAACCCCTGCCCACATAACAGACCTGAAGAAACAGCTGAGTTATTCAACTCTCACTTTATTGAATCTATATCCAAGATGATCAACTCCTTCCCCTCTACTAAAACTAACTACTCTTCCAATTCTTCTCCTTCCCCCAGACCCTCAACTATGTTTACACTCAAAACAGTACCTACCAACTACATCAAATCTTTAATCTCTAAACTCAAACCCTGTTCTCCTTCCGCTGATGATCTTCCACCTATTTGCCTCAAATTGCAGCTGAACTCCTGGCTTTCCCTCTATCTATCCCAATAAATCACTCCATCTCCAAATTATATGTTCATCTTATGGAAAAGATTTTACACCCTACCCATACATAAAGGAGGTAACTCCACTGACATCACTAATTTCAGACCAACTGCCATCCTGTCTCAAAAATATTGGAAAACTGTATACACAAACAAGTCATCCAATACCTCCTCCAGGAAAACTTACTTACACCTACCCAGCATGGCTTTTGCCCTAAACGTAGTGCCACAACTGGGGTAATTTATTTCATAAATTCAATCTCCCTAGCTCGTGACAACAATAAACTGGTCTCTTACTTATTCCTGGACCTTTCTAAGGCATTTGATAAGTCTCTCATCCCCTTCTTCTGAAAAAAATATCAAACCTTAATTTCTCTTCTCTCACTATCTCCTGGTTTTCTAGCTACCTCTCTAACCATCTACTGTCTGTCAAATGGCTCTCAGCACTATCCCCTCCCCTCCCAATCAAAATGGGAGTCCCCCAAAGATCTATCCTAGGCCCACTACTCTTTAATATCTTCACTAACCTTCTGCATACCTCCTGTCTGCAGTTATCCCTCATAAAATATGCAGATGACTCTACAGTCATTACCATCACAGACACTCCCTTTGACCTCCTCACTGCCACCCAAGCAGCCTTTCACTCCAGTAAATCCTGGCTCCATGACAACCTTCTAATTCTCAATCATAAGAAAACTTAACTATTACTTTTTCCTCCCAAAAAGCCTCACAAATCTTAAATATAATTTTACCATACTGTCCCTCAGTGACACAGCTATCACTGTTGAATCTAGCTCTAAACTTCTAGGGGTAACAATTGATGACCAAATCAAGTTTGATCTACATTTGTGTAACTGTAATTAAAAAGACACATCCAAAACTTGGACTCCTCTACCGCAACAAAAAGTTCTTAACAAGCAATGCAAAAATCACTCTCTCTCATGCATACCTTCTTCCTAGTCTATTATATAGCTGTCACATCTTTACTAATCTGAACTCCTCACTCTTAGCTAAACTTGAATCTACCTATATTAAGGTGGCTAGATTCGCTGCAACCATACTTATAGGTCGCATCACTGTCTTTCTCTAAGACACCTAAGCTGTCTGGAATTACCCCACCAGTTCCTCCTCTCTCAGCTACAAATACTCCACTCAATTACAAACCAGCAATCTTTCTGTCCTAGCCTAATTTCTGTATTCTCAAAATATTCCCCACCTAGGTCTCTATGTAGCTCAGACCAAAATCTGCTACAAATTTATAAACCCAAGTTCAAAACGGGTCATAACTTCTACAGCTACAACCCTGCCAAACTTTGGAACAAACTGCCATTAGAAATTAGATTCCTCAAACACCCTAAACAAATCCAAAATGGCTACCAGAGAATACCTAAAAACTAAATGGTCTTGTCACTGCTTTAGTCCCCCTTAAACTACTTCCCCATGCCTATTAGCCAGCTAGCACCTCCTTCCTCTCATCTACTCCCTCATCTCATATAATCTTATAAATTTTCCTTGTGCTACTAGCCAATCTTATAATTTGTTTTCATGGCCTTTTCTCCCTTATTTCCCCTACTATCCATCACCCCCCATTCTCTCTTTTTTCCTCAATCAGCAGAATAAATATATGCCATACTTAAAACAAAAGCTTTTTACCTATCACATTGCTGGTTATCTATAATGTATTTGGGGTATTGGATTAATGTCTACATATGTCACAACCTTCATGCCAAATGCTTGTATAATACTATTTCATACTCTGTATGTATATACTGTAAAATAATGTTTGCTTATTGTCTAAATTTTTTCTGCTTGATAATTGTATCCTATTTGTGGAGCTTTTCTCCCCGGGTCTCTGCTGAAAACGAGCCACTCAGCCCAGCCAGACTAACCCGGTCAACAAATGTAAAATAAATAAATAATAAATAAATAATATATTTTTAACAAGTGTCACCCACTCCAACATTATATAAACTGCTCAAGTCCTACCTTCCCTGAAATTTCCCTCCTACCCCTGAACAATTTTCTGTATTTATTGTTCCCATAAATTTAGTTTACTTCTATGTAGTTTGCTCCTTCCTTTTTCTAAAGACTCCCCTTCCAATTCACTTCAGTTACAGTTGGTTTAGATTTTGATTTCAATTTTCTAGTACAGTATTTTTTTTTGGCAGCCAGGTCTAGGCAATTCAGTTTCTATATCACAGCTCAAAAGAATAATTTAAAGTGGGTCTTTCAGTTGAACACTCTCCTATGCCTTTCCCTTCGCCTATATCAGTTATCATTCCCTGGTAGGGATGGCAGTCTCCAACCCACAGTGCAAACATCTGCTTGGTCTCATCCCACTCTTTTTCCTTTTCCTTCTACTTATTTCCTGCCAATACCTTTGCTATTTTTTTCCAATAATTTCCAGCCTCCTGTTGACAACTGTATATGTCCCTATTGCAATCACTCCTCTTACTAAAATCATAAGCACCAGAACCATAGAGCAAGGGGGAGGAGGGCCCGCACACATTTACAGCTGCAAGACCTGTTTTAGGACCCAACGGTGGACTCATGCGTGCGTCACATGAATTTTAAACACAAACGTGCGTGGGTTCCCACTCACGTCATTGCTGCCAGAGTCACCCTACACTACCATTTATTTATGTTATGAAAACTGCTGCTGAAGCTCCCATTTACATTTTATGTTATGCTGCTGTGCTGAAGGTCCATTTTATGTTATGCTGCAAGGTCCGTTTACATTTTATGTTATGCTGAAAGGTCCATTTACATTTTATGTTATGCTGCAAAGCCCGTTTACATTATGCTGCAAAGTCCGTACATTTTATGATGTGTCTACATGTTATGCTGCAAGGTCCATTTACATTTTATGTTAGGCTGCAAGGTCCGTTTACATTTACAGTTATGCTGCAAAGTCCATTTACATTTTATGTTATGCTGCAAAGTCCGTTTACATTATGCTGCAAAGTCCCTACATTTTATGCTGTGTGTACATGTTATGCTGCAAGGTCCGTTTACATTTTATGGTGTGTGTTATGCTGAAACTGCAAGGTCTATTTACATTTTATGGTGTGTTATGCTGAAGCTGCAAGGTCTGTTTAAATTTTATGGTGTATGTGTGTGTGTGTGTGTGTGTGTGTGTGTGTGTGTGTGTGTGTGTGTGTGTGTGTGTGTGTGTGTGTGTGTGTGTAATGCCCCAGTTTCTTATTCTTGGTAGTTAGGATTACCTAGGCTTAAACCCTGTACCTTAGGTACAAGGGTCTGCATTCTCTACCCACACCACCACATCTGATTCAGGATATTGAGTCCATAGTTCTTAACCATCTACATTAATCAGTGAGAACAGAATTCACTAAATAATGATAGCACTTTAAGCTTCAGTCTTCCTATCTTTTTTGGAAACACAAGGTAACACAAAACACTATTTTAGCAACTTTCTGCGATTGTACAAGCAGCATTTAAAATGTGTCCCTGGTTTTAGCCCTTTGCCCCCCCCACCAATAAATTTTGGCTTTTTCCAGATTTCTTCTGCTGTGAAATTGAGAGATTTAGTCGTGTCAAGTGGATGGTGCAGTGGTGCAGTGGTAGTGTTGTTGCCTCACAGCAAGAGGTTCTCTGGTTTGATTCTTGGCTGGGGTGCTTTCTGTGTGGAATATGTATGTTCTCCCTGTGTTTGTGTCATACCTCTCAAGCTGGAAATATCAAAAAATCTGGACAAGGCCCATAAAAAATAGGTACAAATATGTACGCTGATTAATGTAAAATTTGCAAACATAATTGCACAACCCCACCTACTCCAATGGAATTGTGGGATACCAACTTTCAAATGCAAACTGAAAAAGAGAACCAAAATATAGCACCAGAGTCCCCCTGCAGCCATTCCAGTGTCCCATTACCTGGCTATTTCACCTCATTTAGCATAAACACTAATGTGTGCATACTGCTTTACTTCTACAATGATTATTTGGATTTTATTTTTACATTTTAAAGCACAATGCACAAACACTAATAAACATCTGCTAAACAAAGCAATACTGTCTCAAAATGAAAATAGACTTAGCATTCAAACTTCTCTGCCCTTGAAACTCACATTCATTGAAACAGGATTGAAACCCACACCACATCTAAAAGAAAATGCATCTAGTCACTGGTGGATAAAGATTACCTTTGGGCTGTTTTCAAATCATAGACTCATTGCACGCAAAACAAGAAACATACATGTGTTCTTTGATAGACTTTCCTGACCTTATTAAATTATATTCCTTGTATAATACAGCACACTTGTTAGACTTAAGTTAGAGTATATTTTACATTTATTGCTTAAACATTTTTCCAGTAGGCAATGAAACAAAATGCATGAACCAATAATGACAAAACTGCCCTGTTCAGAACATTTCCATCATAAAAGTCTACTTCCACACACAACTGCATTTTAAATTTATTGTTTGAACATTTTTCCAGTAGGCAATGAAACAAAATGCATGAATCAATAATGACAAAACTGCCCTATTCAGAACATTTCCATCATAAAAGTCTACTTCCACACACAACTGCATTTTAAATTTATTGTTTGAACATTTTTCCAGTAGGTAATGAAACAAAATGCATGAATCAGTAATGGCAAAACTGCCCTATTCAGAACATTTCCATGATAAAAGTCTACTTCTACACACACACATACACACACACACACTATATATATATATATATATATATATATATATATATATATATATATATATATATATATATATATATCTACTTCAGTAGATCAAATATATGACAAGATCGAACCACATATGGCTGAGACCATATGTTCGAACTTGTAATAGTTCGAACACTGAAGTAAAAAAAGAAAAACCAACAGAAAACAAAATTAAATATCTGTAGCTATGCCCTCCTGCACCCCCACACCCCCCTTACTTAAATATACCAACTCCAAAACCGCACTACATTGCGGAAAAGGGAACTCTTCCAGTTCCGCACTGTACAGAGATCTCCATTCAGTCCGATCTAACATTTACAAGTTCGAACATATGGTCTCGGCCATATGAGGTTCGAACTTGTTATATGTTCGATCTACTGAAGGGGAATCATATATATATATATATATATATATATATATATATATATATATCTGTATAGGTTTACCACCATATGGTCGAGCTGCTCAAACCTGCATATGTCTGAATGCAATTAGCAAATCCTGGCATGTCAAACGGTCAGAATGTTGCAAAAACACTGAATACAACATTTCTGACCACTCTACATCCAGAAATGAGTGCTAACATGAGTCAAAAAGGGGATGGGAGTTTGCGATTCACATCTGCATTCACAAATGTGGGATGTTGCCCCACTCCTTTCGGACATTCAGGCTCGTCCATCCACCAGTCGACCATATGGTGGTAAACTATATATATATATATATATATATATATATATATATATATATATATATATATATATATATATATATAATGACAGTAGTGTAAGCCATAGGCATCTTCCACAGCTTCTTGCACTTATTTTCAATTTCACTTTTTTGGGGGAGGGGGAAAAAGGCCAAAAAACAGGGATACATTTTAAACATTGCTTGTATAATTTTGGAAAGTTGCTTGAATAAAATGTGTTACCACCATGCATTTCACTGCCAAGTCTTGAACCCAGGACCATGTGGACTACCGTCAGAGCAACATACCACTAAGCCAAATCAGCAGTTTCCTGAATAACAGGAATACTGAAACTTAAATGGCTATCATTTAGTGAATTCATTTATCACTTCTCACCATAGCTCTCAACCACTTAGCACAAAAACCTGGACAAAGCCAATAATGGGGGAATACAGCCCCAAAATAGGGACACATTTCAAATACTGATCTTATAAACTTAGAAAATTGCTAGAATAAAACGTTTTGTGTTACCATTTATTTTCTGAAGAATATGAAGTCTGAAATTCAAATGCCAAAATCCTGAAAATGCAGATTTAATGAGGAAAAGAACAAAAATATGAGGCATAAATTCACAAGTGGTGGTAGCTAGGGATTTTAGGCTCTTTTTACCTGTACCCAAGGTACAGGGTTTGAGCCTGAGTACCTCTAGCCACCAGATGTATTCAGTTGGGGGGATTTTCTCACACACACACACACACACACACACACACACACACACACACACACACACACACACACACACACACACACACACACACACAAACACACTGGCTGAAGTAAATAACTCTCTCTGTTCAAGTGAAAACAGTACCTTACAGAGCTCTGCAGCAGTTGTTTGTTTCCCAAGCAGCAACTCTGTTCATTAGCTAGCACAAAATAAACTCTCCTTTCTTTGCAGGTCATAAACTACATTCTCATTTCCCAAGCAGAAAAATAAATAAACTCCGTTCTCATGCAGAAACTCAGAAATAAACCTCGTTCTCTCCATTCAAACAGCCAGAAATGTCCCTTGATGCTCATTTCTGACAGGCTGACGGAGCTGATATCATCATGCACATGATGATATCAGCTCAAAAGCACGAAAGAAAAAAATTAAAAACAAAGCTGGAAAAAAAATCAGAAATGAACGGGTGCCACTCAGGAATTGTGGCACCCCATTATTTGGACCTGCAAACTTGTTTTTTACCAAGTAATTATGTACACTTTGGAGGTATGGTTTGTGGGGGTTTCCTTTGAGTGCTCTGGTTTCCTCCTGTGTTGTAAAGACATGCGTCTGGAGCATTTCTCCCTGGGCCTCTGCTGAAAATTGGCTTTGTTCCACATTGAACTTTCCTGGTAAACAAATGTTAAATAAATAAAAAATTTTACAAGGAGCTGCGAGCTTCAGAGGAAGAGAAGTTTAATACTGCTTATTCCAAGTCTGTTTCCATTGTTAGTAGCACAACAGGTAGTAGCCTTACTTATGATGGAGAAGCCTGTGGGTTCTACTCCAACAGTATGCAGATGGATTGCTGATACTGTACTGTGTTGTACTTTAAAGGGAGTAGATGCTGCAGTCCTGTGAATGTCCTCCTTTGGATAAGTTACCTAGTAACTATGAACCTATCAGTTTGCCATCCATTCCCTATTGCAATATTACTAGCTTATCATTTTTTAATGTAACAGGCAATTTATTCTTCAAGGCAACAGTCACTTTATTTGTAGATGAAACAACGAAATATAAAGTTATTTCTTAGCAGCAACCTCTTCATTAGCTAGAGATCCCTTTAATGTGGAATTATTTAGGTGACTGACTTCTGCATACATTTTACATATTTACTGATATTTATGGATTGTAATGACAGAAGTTTGAGTGGCCTTTTATGGCTGAAATTTTCTGAAATGGGTAGTTTTGTCATTATTGGTTCATACATTTTGTTTCATTGCTTATTAGAAGACTGTTCAAAACTACAAATTTGAAACGCATTCTAACAACTGGTGCTGTATTATACAAGGAATATAATTTAATACAATCGGGAAGGTGAATCAAAGAATGCATACATGTATGAATGGCCCTAAAAATGTGTTTGAAAACAGCCCAGAGGAAGGTGTGAAAGGCTCAAAATCATGGGCAAATTTTACGCTTTAGTAAAAATGAAAAAGCAGCAAACCAAAGACCAGAAAGGAACCAGACCACAAAACTTATAAGCTTTTGTTCGTTTAATAAAACACCATGAACTTCATCAGAATAAATACAAAAACTTGAAACCACCCTTTAAATACTTGTCATGTGCAAAAAATCATCCAGTGACAAAATGCTTCATATAAAACACTTGATGTTAAACTGTTAAAATGTGAAACTAAATGGCAGATAGCTTTAAGAGCAGACTACCCTCCAGGACTAAATGAAACTATTAACATCAAGTGTTTTCTTCAGTTACAAAGGCTTTGATATAGTGAGCCAAGCTATTCACAAAATGGGCTTTATTTGATGAAACACTGTGTAGTAGTTTGCTATTGTTGACTATTACATACATACATTTTCTTGTTTTTATACATATGCAATGTTAAAAAATTTGTAGTGTATTTTTAATTTTTCATGACATCACAGTGGCTATTTAAATAATTTATGTGAAGCATTTTGTCATTGGATGATTTTTTGCACATGACAAGTATTTAAAGGGTGGTTTCAAGTTTTTGTATTTATTCTGATGAAGTTTGTGGTGTTTTATTAAACGAACGAAAGCCTATAAGTTTTGTGGTCTGGTTCCTTCCTGGTCTTTGGTTTGCTGCTTTTTCATTTTTACTTTGTTCTTTGGAGTTGTTTAGCAGTTTTTGGTTAAATTTTAAGCTTTACTCTTGTTACCAAAGTGATGGATGAAGGTAAAACAGTTCACACCACATTACCTTGACCTGGCCAAGTCTTTTGACACAATCCCCTACTCAGGTGTAGTACAAAAGATGAATAATGTAGGAACAAACACTTGCATCACTAGCTGGATTGCCAACTTGCACACAGGATGCAAGAGGCCAAAATAGGGGAAGAGACCAGTCACCAATGGAGTCCCTCAGGGTTTGGTGCTGAGCCGTTTTCTGTTTGGCATATACATCTCAAAAGGAAATACCAAAGTGCTTTGGCCGGCTAAGTTTGAGATGACTGAAGCTAAGAGCATTTATTGAATCCCTAAATGACTTAACCATCATGCAGGAAGGTTTGTCCCAAATAATAACTGGTGTCAAAATCATGGCAATGGCCTCTGAGAACTGACCCAATTGTTTGGCATTTGGGAACTTGTGTGTACAGTGACCTATCTTTTTACCAACATATGCCCAGAGTCATAAGAAAGCCTTTCTATATTGCACAGCTTATAAACAAATTGATTGTGACTAGATCTAGAGATGTTGTTGTCCCCCTTTACAAAGCTCTCATTAGGTCAATCATTTTGTATAACGCCCACTTTGGCATGTATCTGTCCAACCCCATGCAACAATTGGAATACTTTCAGAGATACCTTACAAAAAGGATACAAATCCTAAACAATAGGTCTTGCATAAACCACCTCAAAGATTTTTTACTATACTCAGTATCCTATAGAGTGCTTAAAGGTGACATGTCTGGCATACAAGGCATCCTCAGACCTAATACAGATGGACCTACTGAGCATCAGCAAGTCAAATGGCATAAAAAATACTCAGTCCAGGTATCTAAACTGAATGTTGTGGAGATTTGGATATATATCATAGAGGCTACCACTGTTCCAGAACAGACTATACATAAAAATAAAACAAAGCTCATCCATCCATATTAAAATGCAATTTGGATCTAAGGATGGGTAACAGAAAATGTACTCCAGAATTGCCCCTCATGCCACTAATGGATAGAGACAGTTCCTAAATGCTGCATCCCTTACATGGGTGTCCTCAAATTATCTATGGTATGATCACAGTTATTCTCACTAGGGCTAATATACAATTATCAGCCATGGGATAGGTAAGACCAATCAGAAAATGTTAATTCAAGCACCAAAGGGGAATTGGCTAAGCTTACAATGTCCTCCAAGTGAACCTATGCTGTGGTACTAAATGGTTATAAAAAATGCCCTTTTTAGATCACTAAGTGCCCCACTCACCCTCCCCCCATTCCCCAGTCTTCAACAGCTCATTTCTTCATTCCTGTGTTGGCTTACTTCTTAAAATACTTTCTGCTACTTTATAAATATAAAATTCTATACAATTGGTATTATTCTTATTAAGGGCCTGCATCCAAAATCCCAGCCTGTTTTTAAACTGCCACCATTTCAACATCATTTTTCCATTTTGATTTGCATTTTCCTGCTTATGCTATGTAGATAAACCTAAACTGTGTAGCTATAACATATCCCTTCAAATCTGGTAATCATAAAGCACTTTGTTCTATGGTGAGACATAACTTACTCACTTAACTGTTGCCCTCTTTTCCTCCCAAATAAACTCCTTCAATTCGTTATTATTACCCAAGCCTTCTCCTGTAGTTGATAGAAATATGCCTGACCTGTATCATGCAGAAAAGAATGAAAACATTTTCATTGCTTGTACTTTACTATCCATATCCATAGTGAAGAGTTTTCAACATCTCAATTTTTGAGTTATCTTTCGTTTAGTCTCTTTTTACATATCCTTAGCTGCCATGATAGTCATTTTTAATTCATACACCTAAATACCTCATATTATCATGTCCCCATAAACATGGGTATTGCTGAACCAATTATGAAAACAGTTTATCACTATAGCTTTTCTTTTGTCTTTGTTTTACAGCCTGAAAAAAAAACTCTCTCCACAACACTGAAATGTCATTTCTCTGGATTTATCAAGAATAAAAATAATATCATCAGCAAATAAGGCTAATTTTTCTTCATTGTCATAAAAGGTACATTCCCTAATCTGTGAGTTCTTAAAAAAAAAAAAAGAAAATGGTGATACCCTGTGGCGCAGTGGCTATGCTGGCTCATTCTAGAGAGATGCATATTTTGTCTTCTTTTACATAAAAGTCATAACAGCTGGGTTTTTCAACTTTACACACTGTAATACGCCTGGAACTAGTGAAAGAAGGTTTTGGAACATGCTGGATAAGGAAAAAGAGAAAAAAGATGTCAAATTACAAGGAAAAGAGGATGCAGAGCAGGTATTGATGTTAAGCTAAAAGAAAACCCTTACAGGCCTGCATTACCAACAATACTGCTGGCTAACGTGAGATCACTGAATAGCAAGATGGACTACTTTAGACTGGAACTCTACAATAAGAACGAGGTGAGAAATACTGGTTTATTTTTACTTACTGAGACGTGGCTGCATGGCAACATAAATGACAGTGCAGTAAACTTAGAGAGTCGTCTCATGCTGTTTTGTGCAGACAGAAAAAAAACACTGTGTGGAAAGGCCAGAGGAGGAGGAGGAGTCTGCATCTTTGTCAACAACAGATGATGCAGTAACTGTGAAATCTTACTATCACACTGTTGTGAGAACTTAAGAGTTTCTGTCCATCAAATATAGACCATTTTACTTGCCCTGAATGGGATCAGTGTAACAGTGGTGTATATCCCACCCAATGCTAATAGCACGGAGGCTCTAAATAAACAATGCAATCATATCAGTGAGGTGCAGAGCAAAAATCCTGATTTTGTACACGTGGTAGCAGGGGACTTTAGCAAGGCAGATCTGAAAAAAGTATTCCCACACTACTATCAGTATGTGGACAATTCCACTAGGGGTGATAATATCCTGGACAAGGTGTATACAAACTTAAAGAAAGCCTACAAGGCACTGCAACAAATGGGAAACTCTGACTATTAATACCATCTTGCTATCACCAGCCTACAAACTGGCACTGATTAGAGAGAAACCCATGAAGAAACAATTCAGGATCTGGCCAAAGGGAGGCCCTCCAAGACTGCTTTGAAAAAACAAACTAGGATATGTTCAAGTAGGCAGCCACAGTAAATCAGCATCTGAACATAGATGAATACATGGAGGTTGTGATGTCGTACATTTCAAATGCATTGATGAAGTAACAAGCACCAAGAGCATCAGTATTAGAGCCAACCAGCAGCCATTGCTTACCCCCAAGGTATATGAGCTTCTGAAGGTGAGAAATGCAGCTTACAGGGCTAAGGACAAAGCATCCCTTATGGAAAGCAAGAGGCAATCTGAGGAGAGGTATAAAGGAGGCAAAGATGGATTATGGCAGAAGGGTGCAGAGCCACTTTGATGACATGAGGGATGCAAGGAAATTTTGGCAAGGCATACAAGGAGATCACTGACTACAAAATCAGGTCAGCACAGTGTGAGGACAGCATCAAATTCCTGGACATTTTGAATATCTTTTTTGGAAGATTTGAGGAGAGAAACTACAGGTTGGCACTAAAGCTACCCACTGATGAGAAGGATGCTATGCTCAAACTCAGTACAGAGGAGATGAGAAGAGATCTAAGGAAGGTGAACCCCAGGAAGGCTGCTGGGCCACACAACATACTGGGCAAGGTGTTAAGATGCCATGCTGATCAACCGTGCACAGTACTTAACGGAAATATTTAACACCTCTCTTGCCATGGCGAAAGTATCCTCATACTACAAGGAAACAAACATCATTCCATTGCCTAAGAAAACCTCCGCTCCAGCCTTAACAACTACAGACCAGTCACTCTGACATCCACTGTTATTTAATGCTTTGAGCTGCGGATCAAAAATCATTTGTCAACGGGCCTACCACCCAATTCTGACCTTCTGCAGTTTGCTTATAAAAACAACAGATCCCTTAGTGCTACACAGCTCTCTTGAACACCTAGAGGGCAATGACAACTATGTGAGGATGCTGTTCATAGATTTCAGCTCAGTATTTAATACGGTGGTACCAATGCAGCTAATAGATAATGTTCATAGATTTTAGCTCAGCATTTAATATGGTGGTACCAATGCAGCTGATAGATAAACTGGCATATATAGGAGTCAGTAAACATCTCTGTATCTGGATCTTGGACTTCCTGATTGAGAGGCCACAGAGAGTGACTTCGGGTAAGAACATATCAAAGTGCATCAAGATTAATACTGGGGTTCCACAGGGATGTGTTCTCAGTCCACTGTTATTAACCATCCTGACCATTGACTGCTATGCAAAGCACAAGTCCAACAATATCAGCATTTTGTTGATGATACCAGAGTCATGGGGCTCATCACAAAGGAGGATGAAAGAGCCTACAGAGAGGAGGTGGCATCTCTGATCAGTTGGTGTGAGGGTAACAACCATGACCTGAATGTAATCAAGACCAAAGAGATTATCATCGACTTCAGCAAAAAGAAAACAAACCATCAGGTGCTCACAATCAATGGTGACAGTGTAGAGAGGGTTAACTGTATGAAATTCCTAGGCGTACACATATCATTAGATCTCTATTGATCGAAAAACACCAGCCAACTAGTCAAGAAAGTGCACCAACACCTCCATTTTTTGAAAAGGCTAAAGAAAGCTAAGCTCCCACCTTATATCCTCTCACCTTCTATAGAGGTGTTATTGAAAGTATCCTCACCAGCAACTTCACAGTGTGGTTTGGAAGTTGTACAGCTACAGAAAGGAAGGCACTACAGAGTGTGGTGAGGGTCACAGAGAAGGTAATGGGTACCAGTCTTCCATCAATACAACTTTACTCTGCAAGAAGCATCAAAATGGCCACCAAAATAATACAAGACAACATGCATCCAGCACATGGAATCTTTAAGCATCTGGCATCAGGTAGAAGATACCACAGCTTCTGCTGCACAACTACCAGATTCAACAGTTTCTACCCAACAGTGGTCAGACTTCTGAACTTGGGCGTACATCCCAGAGAACTGGACATTAACTAAGTCAGTTTTTTTCTTTTTTTGTTCACATATACCTATAGTCTGTTGTATAATATATACCACACAAAATCCAAGTGCAATATTTATTTATATTATTTCTATCAAGTGCAATATTAGACAGACAAATTAGGCAATGTGCAATCTGTAATATGTCTTTTATTTAAATGGGGCAGTTATTATAACTTAGTAGAGGGTATACTTATTCTACATTTAGTGTAATTTTTCTGCTCTTTTGTATGGGTACTGGGAGTAGGTTTGTATATGTTAGTTGTGTTAATTCTTTTACTTGTGTGTGTTGTTTTTTTTCTCTGTTGTAATATGAAAAAAGAGCTGATGCATGAAATTTTGTTTAGGCTACAAGTGTGTGATCCTAAATGACAATAATGTTTACTTTGAACTTCATTGCCAGTAGCTCCAGGTATAAAGCAAATACTAAAAGGGAAAGAGGACACCCCAGCCTGGTTCATAATTTCAAATAGAGCTTGTCAGAGAGAAATTCTCCCACCTTAATTCTTACCTCTGATCCTTCATATCTTCCTTTTTAACCCCATTATTCTATCAGGGAATACAAAGGATTCTGTTGCCCTACTCATAAAATCAAAACTTATTCCATCAGGGAATGCAAATGATTCAATTACTGTCCTCATTAAATCAAATCTTATTCCATCAGGGAATGCAAATGATTCCATTGCCCTACTCATAAAATCAAAGCTGAATATATTGAATGCCTTCTCTGTATCAAGTACAACATCTTCTTGCACTCTACTTTCCTCTGGATCATCACTGTCATGGTACCATTTTCAAATATTCACTTCTCTACCATAAAACCACACTGGTGTGTACCGCTCCATTTTGGCAACACCTTTACCATTTTTTTAGCTAGTATAGAGATTTACACTGTATAATTATGGTTTAAAATTTAAATGGGTCTATATGAAGCTGAGTCTGAAAGGTCTTTACCCTCTTTGCAGGGGTGGTTCATGATATAGGACTGCAGGACTGCAGCCCCCCACTTGTAAAATGAATAAAATAAATTCCCCATTCCCCCCACTGTAGAACATATAATAATAAAATTAAAAATTTCTGGACTCCGCGCATGCATGCTTAGTTCCTGACTGCTGTGTTAGGCAGACCAGAACTCCACGCATGCATGCGTGCTCATTCCTGAGTTCCAGACTGCTCTGTTATGCAGTCTGGATAGGGAAGGAAGGAAACTCCTCCCTTCCAGCCCAGAGGTCTGTGCGGTGATGACTGCACAAACTGGAAGGTCACTGGACTGCATCACCCGCAGGCTGGAGGCTTTAGCCTCCTCACGTCAACCCAACAGCAGGAGGCTCCAGCCTTCTCATGGGAGACCCAACAGCATGCGTGGGCCATTATGGAGGACAGAGACAGGTGATCGGGCTGCAGGATCACTACAGAGGACTTAGCTGAGCTACTGCAGAGACAGGTAGGGTGTTTATGGAGGACAGCAGTGTGTGTGTCTGTGTAAAATGCCCCAGTTGCTACATGGTGGTGGGTAGAGAATAAGGCTTGAACCCTGTACCTTGGGCCCAAGTGACAAGAGCCTGAATTCCCTACCCACCACCATTTGTAAAACATTTGCAGATTTTTGCCTTATATTTGTTCTGTTCCTCATAAAATCTGTGGTTTCTGTATTTTTGTTACTTAACACAGCCAGTAGTGCAGTGGTAGCATTGTTGCCTGACAGCTACAGGTTGTCTGGTTTGATTCTTGGCTGGGGTGCCTTCTGTGTGGAGTCTGCATGTCCTCACTGTGTTTGTGTGGGTTTGCTCTGGTGTCCTCAATGGATATTTGTCCCTATTTTTTGGACTGCATTCCCCCATTATTGGCTTCGTCCAGTTTTTTTGTGCCAAGGTTGAGAGCTATGGTGATAACTGAACTCACTGAATATGTTTGGGGGCTGTATTCCCCCATTATTGGCTTTGTTTAGGTGTTTTGTGTTAAGATGTTGACAGCTATGGTGAGATCTGAATTCACTAAATGGTAGCCATTTAAGTTTCAGTCTTCTTTTCTTTCATAAAAATAGATGATTTGGCATAGTGGTATGTTGCTCTGACTGTTTTGCACAGGGTCCTGGGTTCAATATTTGGCAGTGAAATGTATGGTGATAACACAGTATTTTATTCTAGCAACTTTCCAACATCATACAAGCAATGTTTAAATGTGTCCCTGGTTTTTGGGCTTTTGTCCCCCCCAAATAAATTTTGGCTTTTTCCAGATTTCTTGTGCTGCAAAGTTCAGAGATACAGCCGAGTGTTGAGTAGATTTTACAAAGAGCTGAGAGCTGCAGGGGAACAAAAGTTTAGTACTGCTTATGCCAAGTATGCTTACATTGTTAATAGCACAACAGGTAGTGTACTTGCTTTTGATGCAGAAGGCTGTGGGTTCTACTCCAACAGTAAAGTAGATCCATTGCTGATACTGTACTCTGTTGTAAAGGAGATGGATGCTGCAGTCCCTTTGGCGAAGATACCTAGTAACCATGAACCTGTTATCAGTTTGCCATCCATTCCCTACTGCAATATTACTAGCTTATCATTTTTTTAATGCAACATAGGCAATTTATTCCTCAAGGGCAACAGGCACTTTATTTGTAGATGAAACAATGACATATAAAGTTGTTTGCTAGCAGTAACCTCTTCATTAGTTAACAGATTTCTTTAATGTGGAATTATTTAGATGACTTTTGCTTCTTCAGAGATTGTGCATACTTTCTGATACTGGTGGACTGCAGAAGTTTGAGTAGACTTTTATGATGGAAATGTTCTGAATTGAGCAGTTTTGTCATTACTGGTGCATGCATTTTGTTTCATTGTTTACTGGAAAAATGTTCAAGACAGTAAATTTAAAATGCCCTCTAACAACTGTACTGTATTGTACAAGGAATATAATTTAATACAGTCAGGAAGGTGTATCAAAGAGCATGTGTATGTTTCGTGTTCAAGGGGCCTATGATTTGAAAACAGCCCAAAATTAATCTTTATCTGCCACTGGCAAAATGTATTTTCTTTGAATGTGGGTTTCAATGCTGTCTCAATGAATGCGAGTTTCAAGGGCAGAGAAGTTTTAATGCTAAGTCTATTTTCATTGTGAGACTGCATTGCTTTGTTTAGCAGATATCTATTAGGGTTTATGCTGTAAAATATAAAATAAAACTTTCAAATGAATTCCATATCATCGCAGAAGTAAAGCAGTATGCACATTACAGTGTTTATGGCAAATGGGGCGAAATAACCAAGGAATGGGACACTGGAATGGCTGCAGGTGGGGTGCTCCATTCGACTATGATTTTGTGAGGGGGGAAGGGCAGCAAACTCAGACAGCCCTGGCTGAACTATACCTCTCAACTGTTCAGAATTTTGCAGAACGAATAGATTTTTGCTTCTTGTTTTTGGTTTGTTCCTCATAAAATTTGTGGTTTTCTGCCAAATCATTTAGGAATGAAGTCACTAAATAATGACAGACATTGAGTTTCAGACGTCATAACCTTCAGAAAAAAGCATGCTAAACCAAGACCTGTTATTCTATCAACTGTCTTAAGTTTATACAAGAGCAATTTTTAGTACTGTTTGTATGTTCCCCCAATATATTTGGCCTTGTCCAGATTTCCTGCATTAAGAGGTTGAGAGGTATGTGCAAATAAATCACTTTATAGAATTAGGAATATCCAAATCCCTCAACTGTCTCCAATTTTGGCTCAAAATCTTGCTCTCCCCCTAATAATCCCTCTGCAAAATGACAATTTTGGAAGAAAACGTGGAGGATTTACAATTATAAATAACTGTAATGATCAGAGTTATAGATTACTTTTATTTCAGAAATGCATGTAGATTGTCTTATTTTGTAAGTTGCTCAAGTTAACAGTACTAATATTAAAAAGGTGTCCCTTCTTTGACAGATTCCCAGCTGTATTGTGCTGCAATTTTATATTTTTGCATCACATTTTGGTCCGTTTTTCATAAAATTGTGGTTTTCTGGCAAATTGGTAGCAAATCATTAAAGATAGAAGTTAGAAAATAATGGCAGACATTTGAGTTTCAGATTTCATACCCTTCAAAAATTCATACTAATGCAAGACCTACTACTATTCTATTATCTTTCTAAGTTTATAAGAGCAATATTTAAAAATTGTCTTTATATTTGGGCCTGTGTCACACTTTTATGTATGGCTTTGTCCAGATTTCTTGTTCTGAGGTTGAGAGGTATGAGTGTCAGAGCCATCACCGTCAGCCAGAGACATTTCAAACTGTGATCTACTTGCACTCCACTCCCCATTGTAGTGGCTCTGGATGTGTCCAAGCAAGGCAAGGAGCTGTTATGCAGTGTAAGTGTGCAGAGTATTCCCCCATCCAAGGTAGACCACAAGTACAACCGTGGCTTTTCATCTGTCCTTGATTTTGCAGAATGTTCTGGTTTTCTGTCTTATTTTTATACTGTTGATTTATGTTTCTTATTATTCAGAAAATGCATGCTGTTGCAGTGCCCTGTTGCTCTGTATTAAAGTAGCAATGCTTTAATGACCATCAGGTAAGCTTGTTGGAGATTGTAAGATGCAAGTAAGCTTTAATAAGCATACTGTTAAAGAATTACCAACATTGAAAGCCTTTTCATTGTTGCCATTCAAAGAATATTTACATAACTAGATAACGTATAAGCCTTAGGTATTGAAATGCATATGACAGTATTTGTAATAAAGGGTAGGATTACAGTATTTTCAGAAGCTCATTACATTTGTTGGAGACTTGCAGTTATCTTTGCAGGCTTTACCCGTAAACTAAACAGAATGCCAATTTATCATGTGTGGTCCATAACTTGTGCAGTAATCCTTTAAGCAATTTATCTTGAGCTTGTTTCTTGTTCGCTGTTCATTTTTTACTTTGATCATGTGTTGTCCATGAAACAAGTAGATAGTTGTCAGGCAGCAGGTCTTTTTTGGATAAGAAACATTTTTACAAGTGGGGGTATCACAGAGATTGCTACTTTCAGCATGTTACTTGGTAATTTTATAAAGCTGAATATAAATTATAATTAGAAATGCAGTGCAAGGAGAAGTGGTTTGAGCTAAGTGCTGCTTGTTTTTTTAATACTTGATTTTGACTGGCATTCCAGTAATGTATTTAAAAAGCAATTTATTTTTTCATGCCTCACAACCTTTGTGTTTCCATCTAGATATTAAGTTGTCATGTAGCCAATGCATTGAAATATTTGTTTCTTCTACACTTCATTTTGTCTTGATTGGACTCTCGTAATGACGGTTTGGCACCCAGGGCAGCGTATTTAATTAAAGTTCCAGTTGTTGTGGTTTTGAACATAGACCCACCCCTTTCTAGTTGGCCACACCCCTTCCCATTGGCTCCACCCATTCAGCTGTCTCCTGCAGCCCCCCTTTAATTTGACGTCACCAGTCACCACTGCCCCTTTGGGAAATACAGTCACCACAGTTTTTTTTTACATTTTCTGTACTTCCTCCCATTTAAAATAAAGCTAAACAAAGCCTTCTAGATCCTTACCTCTTTTTCCCTCCTAACTTCCACAGGAATACCATCTGTTCCTTGAGACCTCCCTTTTGAAAGATTATAAATGAACATTTTTATTTCAACCCTTAGCTATTAATTCTTCATCTTCATTTCCCTCTAACCTTGAGTCTTCAATAAATAATTCCATGTGGGTCTTTTATTGGTTTCCTCCACTTTATACAGATTTTCATATAATTTTCAACATATGTCTAGTACCTCTATAAAGGTATCTAGTTATTTTTCTAGTCAGTTTCCCTCTGGCAACCCCCTTTCTATTTCCTGTTATCTAACTCTGTGCTCTGGAGCTACTAAAAATATTTGTACAACACCAGCCTTTCTAAAGTCATGCATATTACCCAAATACCCCTCATCTTTCCTCTTTTTACAATCAGTAATTGCTTACTTTCTTGTTCTGCCAGATTCTCATTTGTCTGCAATGGTTTTAACCTTTGATAACCATAAATAATTCATATTACTTCTTTACCAATCATTTTTTTTTCAAATTCTGTTTTCATTTTATCCCACTCCCTAGCTATTACCTATGAAGGGATTTGTATCTTCCCTAATAACTATTGAATCACTTCCAATGTCTATTCCTTAAATTCATCTCTTTGTAATAAATAAGTAAAAAAAATGAATTTTTACTTCATTACCCTGCACCTTTACTGTAGTCATTTTTGATGCATGATCTGATATATATGTTAAAAAGCTTTCAATGCAAAACCTATGCTCCTGTAAAATATAATTTCTATCCA
The DNA here is from genome assembly GCF_019279795.1 of Protopterus annectens. Taxonomy (NCBI): domain Eukaryota; kingdom Metazoa; phylum Chordata; order Ceratodontiformes; family Protopteridae; genus Protopterus; species Protopterus annectens. Next base: position 1,642,739,445 of record NC_056741.1, on the reverse strand, counting down.
GGCTAACCCATTTGTTGTACCATGGGGAATAAATTGTAAACTATGTCTGGGTTCCTACTAGCAAGTTCACATCTTTTATTCCAAATTTTACCACATATGTCTTTATAAATCTACCCTCTTTTGTTACATTTCCCTTCTAGGTCCCCTGATTCATCTTCACTATTGCAGATTAGGTTCCAGTCCCCTCTCATGAATAATATTTCCTGTTCATAGGTTCATAGGTAGGTACTAGGCTATTGGCCCAAGGGCCTAAGTAAGCCTAGCCAACAAGGTTCCCTGACTTACGCCACCCAAGAAAGTTAATTTCCTATGCCCCTGTCGAGCAGAGCCAGAGAAATGATCCCCGGGATGTATTTCCTATTTCCCATCCACTCATCAAGATTTTTCTTGAAGAGTGCTGATGAGGAACTTTGCTTGACATAGATGGTTAGCTTGTTCCAGAGTATAGGAAGTCTCTGGGACAAGAATCTATCCCTCCAACATGTCCTGTTTATTGTGGTGACAAGGTTTAGGTCCCTAGAGCGTGTAGCTCAGAGGGATTGGGATTTCTTTAGGTGTAGCATTTCCAACAGTTCTGGGTTGGAAGCTAATTGCTTCTCCCACAATTCTACCAAGTTCCCTAATAGTGATTATGGGTGGAATATACTTACATGTCAGTGTAATCCTCTTTTCCTGCCTATAACTCCTTACTGCCACAAATTTGTCATTATTGCCTTTCTCCTACCATTACTGGAGTCCCAGTTATAATCAGAATTATCCCTTCTTTTCCTTTGTCTCTGATATTTTGCTAAATATTCATTTTGAAATCCTTCATTTTCCATAGTCACATGCTCATTTATATCCAAGTGTGTCTCTTGTAACATTGTTAGTTTTACCCTACACTTCTTAATATAATTCAGTACTCACTGTTTCTTGCCCATGCCTACAATGCCATTTACATTCCAGGATATAATTGATAATGTAGTCATTCTAAGAAGTGATTAATTTTAATATATCTTCACAACAGCATTTTGAAAATATGTTTCCAACTTGCAAATTATATGCACATAATGTTTGGCAGGATGATCTTATATGCAGTTGCTGCTTCTCATCTCTGTTTGAACCTATACTACGTGTTTTCTGATTTTTCACTTCATTAAAAACTCTCAAAAATATCTCTATTTTCATTAGTAACCAACAGATTTCTTTTAACTTACAGAAAACACACAAAACTATATACAGTTTCCAAAAAGAGAAGATACACCCATGTATGGGCAGTTGTAGCAAAAATACAACTATACCCACAGGTTGTACCTATTCTAAAGGTAGGTTTAATCATGTTATACAGACACCATACATTCTTGTTCCACCTCTCTCTTTCCCTCTCAGCTGGGAAAAATAAGTTGCATGCCTCGGTCATTTTCAGACTTCAGAAAAAATGCATTGGCTAACCTTAAATGAATAAACTAGACTCTGCACTTTTACATTTTTATAATGAAGTGCTAAATGCTGCAGGAAATGTATCTTCTTGCAAGAGAGTTTCCTTCAATATGTCAGACTACATTTATTTTCAATAAACTGCTTGCCAGTTTCCCTTTAAGTAGTACACATAGTGTATTCCACACAAATGCCTTAGAGATCATGGTTCAGTCATTCCTTGATTAATTACCTGCATCTGAAGACGGACTATAAAGCTTTGCTGGTGGAAAGAAAAACACCTGATAGTTTTACAAATACACAAAATAGCTCCTATCAAAGTATGTCCAGGTATTTATTTGTGCTTTCATAAATTCATGTAGTCTGTTCCTTCCAGTTTTTCTGGTATAGCAGAAAATTTCAATTTATGGGTATACATTCTTCTAACCCCAGTATTTTTTAAACAGTTCTTTATGAGAAGGCTTATATTCAGTTTTCAGCCAAGCATTCCTTCATTTCAACCTTCACTTTCTACATTTTCATCATCTCATATGAATAACTAGTTAAAGCTTCTCCTATTTTTTCCAGCCTGTTTTTTGACTGGATATACTCCTTCAAAATTTTCACTTAATCATCTCTGAGTACATTTGACTTATTTTGCCTTTAAATTACTTGAAAATATCTTTTGTAACAAAGCTGAAGCTTAAACTGATTTTTGCTGAACAGCTGCATAATTCTTCCCAGTCAGTGTTTTCTCTTCACCTTTTCTGGTCGATTTTCTTTTAGGTTCTTCATCTATTCCTTCCAGCCTTTTAATATTTTACTTTATATATTCCTACAGTTTTTTTTTACTTATTTTAAACACCTCTGAATGTATTATTTTTTTTCCTCTAAATTACTCAAAGCCATCTCTTTTACTAAAGCTGAAACCTGAACTGTTTTGGGCTGAACAGCCACAAGACTCTTTCCCACTAGAATTTTTTCTTCTCCTTTCCTAGCTAATTTTCTCTTACTTTCTTCAGATTACTCCTTTGCAGACATCCAGGCAGTACAGTGTAGCCAGTAAACAAATGTTACCCAGACTGGCAGCTTTCACTGGCTGTTCTACTTCTCTTTTTCCCAGTGGGAGACCTCTAATCAACCTGCTGTTCAGAGTACAGCCATCTTGGAATCCCCCTGCAATACCTTACAAGTTAAAAACAGACTGTTGTGGTGAGAGGAGAGCTGAATCACAGAACAAAGCTATCAATTTACAAGTCAATCTATATCTCCATCTGCACCCATAGTCGTGACTACCGATAAACTTACAGACATAAACAGCAAAAAGGAAGTTTCTTTGCAGGGAAGCTGGGCTTAGTGACATATTGAGGAGGTCAGCATTCCATAAAGATATTAAGAAGAAGTACCATGCCAACAGGAGACAGATGAAGAGCTTTGCACCTTTTAAAGATGCCTTGTGAGGTGTACTGGGCACAGCTCAATGTAAAACAGCCCAGAGCAGATTCAGGGAACATCAGATCCTCCACCCTGCTTTACAATCCCACAGGATGAACTGAAGACCATTACTGGGGGTAGGGATGTGTGGTCTACTAGTTTACATTGTATAAACATGTTTTTGGGGCTGTCAATGTGAAAACTGTCACAACAGTTTTTTTTTTTTTGCAAAGTACTGACATTTTTTCTGAGCTGTTAACAGTTTTTTAAGCACAAGTACACATGATGGATGTTTACTAGATATTATTAGACAGGTGTATTTTTATAGTTATATTGTTTTAGTTTTCTGATTAGATAGCTATGTGTTTTTCTTGACTTTAGTTCTTGTCACAGACCTGATGAAGGCTTTACTGCATTTGTTAGCTGAAAATGATTTCAGTTAAAAATCTTTTTATGTATATGTTATGTTTTTCTTAATACCTGATTTAGGAATGTGGGTTGCAAATAGATAGGTTGTGTTTTCCTTAACTAGGATTTAGTTTGATCTAATTAGTAGTAGTTTGTGGGGATGGGTACTTGCTGTTCTAAAATGCATTTTACAGCCCTATTTATATTGTTTGCCATAAACAGGATGGTTTAAAATTAAATACATATATTTTCCACACCTACTTCTAAGTATATATAAGCTGAGATTTTAACATTGTTAAAATAGTTCTGATTTTTTTGTTATTGAGGATCACTTGTCTGTGAGAAATAAAGGCTTGCTGCTTTGGAACACTAGCTGGGGTTCATGATTTTTGGAAATTATTATGACTGAGCTCATCAACAAAGTTTTTTCTGTTTTGTTTTTTTTTTATATTTTTAACACTGGGGACAGATTAGTTCTAAGACTAAATAAAAGGTACAATGAATTCCCTCCTTTCACCAAGTTAGCCACATCAGTTTTGTTTTAAAAGTAGTTGACGCTGAAATTCCAGTCATAACAATAACAAAAAGATAATGCTAAAGATTTTGGTTTCCTGTGGGAGGGGACAATGCTGTCATTTGGAAGAAGGAAAAATGATGGTTGCTTAATTCTGTTGATTTATGTGGCACAGTAATTTTTGTTTTTATACACTCGTCAGTGGGGGACTTGTTTTAGTAGTGGGTCAAATGCATGTGATACACAGTTAATAAAATGGTTTTACAAGTGTTTTTATGTATGTCCATGCGTACATACAAACATACATACTCACACACACAGATATATATATATATATACAGAGAGAGAGAGAGAGAACTACTTCGAAATATTGAAGTACAAATACATCAAATGTCAAAATATCCATTCAAAGGGAACAAAACTCAAAATCATATATTAAATCACAAAACTCAAGTTTTTTTTTTTTTTTTTTTTTTTTTGCAGGGGGAGAAGCCTCACTACACCTTTCATGAAGGGAGCTGTGCCCCCCCCCCCCCGCTGTTAATTATATATTCTTCTAACTCTGAGATAACAAATGACAAGAAAAAGGACAATTTCCTTCATCCCCACTGTACTGCAAACTTGCACAAATAAATGCCATCAGAAGCAATCAAATGAATTTTGATCACTTCTGCCGGCTGTAGAAACAATCCATATTATGTACATTCAATTATATGGAGTGCTTCCATACACACACACATATTTATCCATATATATATTAGATATATATATATATATATATATATATATATATATATATATAGATAGATAGATAGATAGATACACACACACACACACCTGTGTGTGTGTTTCTAAACTACCAAAAGCTCTAAAATTTAACAGCACATACTCCAAAACAAAGGTACAGATGCAAGCCTGAATAAAACCAGCTGTTCAGAATACATAATGTTGGGGGGGACCCTATTCATAATTAAAAAAACAAGACAGATCCAATTAAAAATGTGCAGCATGCATCATATTTATGTCTAACTGACTGAATTAGACAATGATTTAAGGTTTCAACCAAAATGTGTACACATACAGTTATGAAACTATTTTAAAAGATATCTTGTACACAGTTCTATCTCATCAAAACTTAATTCTGCTGATGTAGGTATGTGTTATTTTTATTTTTATATTATCCTCTCATATCCATTTTCTACTGTTACGCCTGTTTTGGAAGTGTTTTTCAGTCTACTGTATTCCCCTTACTTACCCATTTATTCTCTACCAAGATGTGAGATTTAAAAGTGGGAAGGGACAGAGGTGCCATATTGCTGGAGATGGGTAAGAAGAAACACTATTGTCATACTGCAGGAACTGTGGCAACCTTCCTGTTTTCATTCTATGGAATTGTATTCCTGCAGGGCCCCCCTTTGCCCTCATTGTGCTGGCATGGTTTTCCCTGCCCCTTAGTTGAAAAGTCTACCATAAGAAAACATTCTCAACAGATGGCACTGCTGCAGTGGTTACTGCCTTACCCTCCCCCAAAGAAGGCAAGACGGCATTCAAAGAGTCACCACTCCTTCTCCTGGCTGACTTTATGACCCCACGGGCCTCTATTCAGACTTGATTAATCGGCAATATGGGCTTTTGGCTTGCTTGCATTAACAAAAAATCTTTTTAAAGATATTACCATGCATATTTTCTGTTGCTGTGAATGAAAACAATGAATAAAAGGCACCAAACCATATTAGGAAAATCATTTTACTGGCCTCCATATAAGTAACAAACAGCAGTGTTGGAATACATGAGGTGACTGTCATAAAACTTTAATTCTACATTATGTTCATTCGTGCAGTGTGTAATTATTGACTTCTAATGAATGCCACAACACATTATGTATCTGTGTGGAACAGGTCTGCTCTCCAGGAAATAGTGTTGCATGAAGTTACAGATATGAATGGGTTAATAAGTACTCAATATACATACTGGTTTGAATTTTACTTTCTGTTTAGAAATGCTACTACTGAATGCTGAAATCATGTTTAAGTTAGTGTACATTTCACTGCAATACTCTGCATTATGTCTTTCCAATTGCTTTGTCTATACAGAAACTACAGGTTAAACCTAGAAACACAGAAAGCATCTACATCATGTGTTTACCTGTTAGAAAGGAATAAATATGTGATACAGAGTACGTTAAATAAAAAGCTCACATTATAGACATCATGTTAAATAGAAAGGAAACAAATGAATAAACTACTGGCCTGTAAAGGACAGTTAGCTGCCCTGTTCAGTGAGGTTCCTTTCTTAACCGATTCCTCTATGTAGTGCAGATAAATAAACATTCAGTAACCTGCTAAAGATAGTGCAGTCATATGCACTATTAATATGCAACTAATACAATAGCAAAGACGGCTAACATATCTGTGTCTCACACTGATGTTTCTGCTCATGCTTCAAGTTCCAGACTAGGCTGGCTCACTTGGGAAGGGCTGGGGATAGGAAATGAGTGCGGATTATAAGGCATCACATAGAGTATTTTCCTCTTTTCACCATGGGCAAAATGTGTACCTACCTGTCTTAGCCAATCAATTCCATACAACTGCTGTCCTATACAGTATAGGATGTGCAATGAACCAGGAGGTACAATTCATGATGGATAGCAGGAAGGGAGTTAAACTGGTAACCACACATATACAGCCTAAGGGAGGAAAACACACATGGAATGGATGCTTCCATCTCTGCAACATCTGTAATGCCAACTACTAGCTAGTATAGCTGATAACAGTGGCTTACTGGCTCTGACAGGTTCTCCACAACTTGTTTCCCATGACAACACTGTTTTAATCCCAATAAGGCAATAAAAAGCCTGTGAATAAGACTTGTTTCATGAGAACTCATCTGCTGCTTTATTTAACTGCATGCGAGATGAACTGGTAACCATAACCAGTGGCAAGTGTATCAGATATCAAAAAATACCACCACTGACATTCCAAAAAGAAAATAATCATTAAAGGAGTTTACTAGAATACCAGGTGCATTGTACTGAATTTCAAGAACGATGAAAAAACGTAAAATGAGGTTGATCCCAAATAAAGAGCTGATTTGTGAGCAATCAGATCCTGACTTAAAAATGTATCAACGGCTAAGGTGAACAGATGGGGTGGTACCTGTAACTTTCTCTTCCTAAAGACTTTGGAGTTTCAAATATGCCCCACCAGCACAGATTAAGCACATGTGGAAAGGAAGGGCAACCATAAGTAATTAAAAATTAAAAAAAATGTCAGGAATAACAGTTTACATGCACTAAAACTAACTAGAGGTATCTGAATATTGTGGCTGCAGATAAGTAGAGTGCATGTAAACTACTTACAGATGATAAATACCAATATAACACTGATTAAAAATAACTTTTGTTTCTAAATCTTTGTGTAAAATGAGACAGCTCAATGAATCAATGTGGAGCAGTAAACTTTAATGAGGGAAAGGGCCATAGCTCCAGTGATAAGTATAACTCGGAATGAATATCCATGAAGTGCTTTGCAGATCAACAACACATACACTTTTGAAAAAAAGTAAAACAATACAGATGCTTTGAATGTTTTGTCTTGTACGTAACTATTTCACTTCTGTCACGATCTCATTACCCTTGCAGCCCATAAAGGTTCAGTCTAAATGGTATCAATGTTAACAGATATCAGACGCTACTAAAGTTTACCCACTGTCCTACAGTTCTTTACTTACTCTTCTGTAAAGGCCTCTTCTTACTCCAAAAAGGCATAAGAAAAAGTTACATATATGCCTAAAGAATATTTATTGCAACATCAGCGCTGAGGTGACAAACTTTAACGGTGTATTGCAACAGCTGCTGGTATTTAAGACATTACAAATAAACCAGCATGGCAGTACAGGAACATATTTCCTATCTCTAGACCTCTAAGTGCAGAGATAACATGCTCACTGGTACTGGGCCATTCACAATGTGACTGTTAACACCACCATGCAAAGCCTACTGATACATGCATTTTAGTTACTGCAGCACACAAAATACTCCTTCACATTAGCAAATTATTCACTTTATATTACTAAAAGCATCTGTGAACCTCTAATCCTGATAAACTCGGACTCTAACCAACGGCCCCAGTACCACTGATAACCTGCAGTTACCTCACACTTTTAACAGCAGCTCCTTGGTACTGCTAATTAATGTACATTCTGTTAAGTATATGTTGCCTGAACCTTACATGCAGCTCTTGATATGTACTCTATTCCTTTAAATTCAATCTGCACTGACAGCAGTCTCTGTAGGTTTGTTATTCAATGTAGCTAACATGGTACAGAGCCAGTGTAGCAGGACAAGGGACTTGTCACATACTCTGCCCTTTGACCTTGCAAACAAATGGGATTCACACAGATTTATTCTTCCAAATTGTGTGTGTGTGTGTGTGTGTGTGTGTGTATGGGGTTCATACCACCATGCAGATAGCACTGTTACAGACAGAAAACTCACTGACAGCCACTCTCAGAATTATAAGTGGTCAAAACATTTGATGGGCTTAGATAATGAGTTTATGCTAGGGAGGGACCCTCCCTACCCCCCTCCCCCACAAATCACCCACAGCCTACCAGTTCTGAAGTAACACAAATTTGGGCAAGAACTATGAGACTCTGCCACCTTGGAATTGCTATGTAAATGCTTCCATAATCAGCCAAATAGGAAACTGGCAAGTTGCCATTGCTAAGTTAACAAATAAAAGTACCATCTACAACATATCATGAAACCCTTACATAGTTTTGTATGGAATTCTTTGACTGACTAGTTCTGGGTTGTAAACTATAGAATACAAAGTCATGATGACTGGAATTAAATCTAGCAAAAAAAAAAAAAACAGTTACAGACCCAATGTCAGTGTTTTACGGAAGCTTTTTATGTTATATTTGTATAACAAATGAAGCAGTACATCTGACACCTGTAAGCAGAGAAAGCACTGCAGATATCACAGTGTTCAGGCTGCAGAGTTAACCTACTCACATCTTAGGCTAGGGGTGTTACTCTAATGCCTGAGCTAGCCATTTCAGCCTCAATCCATGGCATGAACAAAGCCTGCAAGTCAGAGAAAAAAACAAACATACAAAGATGCATAAACATATTTCTGCCCTATTTTCAGGGAAAATGTACACATTCACTGGATGGAATTATGAAGATACAAGTGAAATGGAGTGAGGGTGATATGTACCCAGTGCAAAAGATGCAGATAATGTGATATGGTACACATCTGTTATGTTGAACTCTGGGAGGTAAATGTTAGAAAATGCATAGTAAATAAATCTGAGTTGGTCAAAGGCTTCAAGGTACCAAAGGAGGCCCAGCTTCTGGAGTCATGCTCCAAGCAATAATTTGATGAAGGTGTAATCTAATGATTTAGTTACTGTGGCACAAATGCTTGTAGTGGAGACATTTTGAAGCAAGCACTGGAAGCAGGTATGTCTCTGTTGAAGTGGATTTTGCCAGCAATGTTTTCCAATGAAAAACAAACCACCTGATGCCAAAACACAGTACTGCACAGCCACTGTAAACTTCACACCCTTGCATGAGCAAAGGAGAGACACAGCTGTTCCATCTTCTTAAACTTATGGTCCTGCTTCAGGTAGCCCATGTCCTGGGTATGTAAAGGGCTTTTTAATAGATTCTGCCCCTATAAAGAAAAATGGTAATGAATGGACGAGTTTAAGGACCTGAGCTCCCCTTTATGTGTGGAAACATTGGTTAGTACTAATGGAATGTGATCTTTATGGCAGACCTAAGTACAGTTCTCTACAAATAAACATGTGAAGTTCCAAAAGCCTCTTAGCAAAGGTAATGGTTACCAAGATGAACATCTCCAAGAGAAAAACTTTAAGCTGCCAAATCAGCAGAATAGCACATCTGAGAGGTGGCCTTGTGCATCATACTGTTTAGCTCACAAAAAAGAGAAAGGGTTCTTCACACGTGGGCAAAGATGCACAACCACCCCTTTCAGAAACTGCTTAACTACCTTGTGCTAAGCAGAAGGTCTTCGCTTCACTAAATAAAGATACCCAAAGATGCCAGAGATGTGCACTATAACAATGACATAAAGATACCACCCACATAATTCAGTTTGCAAGTGATACTAACTTCTGTTAGCCTGAAAGAAGTCAGCATCATTTGCAAACTGACTAAATTGGGTAGCACATTATTTCTCCACTCAAACTGAGGACCTCTTCCACTTAAACTTCTAATGTAAGGGTTTCTGTGGCCTAAACCACTTATTTTATTTATTTTTACATTTGTTAACAGGGTATGTCCGAATGGGCATGTGCCCTTTTTCAGCAGAGGCCCAGGGAGAAAAATCAGTCTGGAAGCCCTGGTGAGAGAAAGAGGTGTAAACTAGAAGTCAGGCCCTGAAGTGGAGCTTGTCACTGCTCTAACGCAGGTAAATGTATTTCTCTTTTTCTCTCTTATGCATTCTTTGTGCTCGATGTCTGTTGATCAACCACTCCCTCTAAAACCAATAGGCCCATCTGTTCCATATAATCAAAGTGAAGGTCAGGAGAGACTATCAATCAGTTAATCATCAGGACGGTTTGAGGTTTTCTCCTTTGGTCTCCTGATCCCTAACATGCACACCAGACAAGCTGTAGTGGAGGGGTATGAAATAGGGTGACAAGAGGTGGATGTCCCTGCATGCCAGTAAGAGCACTCCTTCAAGATATCCCTGCTCCACCCCTAGGCATTACCGTGGAGTTTCCCAGCCTCCATCAGAAAGTTAGCACTGCCAAATATGTCTGAGTATGAGCAATCCCTCCCACCCCCTTCGGAAAGATAAGTGGGCCACGGCCCTTCACTTCTCCCTGTCCCTGCCTGTCTCCTCTAATGCTGGGACTGCCAGTCAAACCCCGGCTGTCTGGGTCACATTCAAGTATCTGTAACCTTTGCCACAGAACCAGGCAAGGAGGACTTCATTGGCTTATTCACTGGATAGCTTCCTGCAGTGCCAGAGAACTGGCAACCTGAAATCATACTCTTATTAGCCACAAGGTGCAACAAGGATATGTTCTGTCTTTCTTCTCTGACTGTTGAAATTAGACAAGAAAAGAAAACAAATTGGAAAAGACACAGGAATCAAATAAGTTGATCTCTGAGGTACTCCATTCCTAGAAGACTATGAACAGACATAATTTATGAATCCTCAACTCTAGGACAGGACTAGACAGGAGGTATGGCCCAAAGAGTCTGCTAGCACATTCCTTTCCTCTAAGAAAAGAACTGCTGTAGGAAATATGCATGTTTATGATACTCATCACCTCTCTTTACTGGGGTTACATACCATTTCTTTATGTTTCATGAAACTAACTATGAATGGGAGCTGTAGCTTAAATTCCCTTCCCATTTTGATTCAGCTGGATGAGATGCAGCCTGTTCTGCTGTGGAATCCATTTATCATCCACCACCTGGATCATGAAGGAGATGAGTTAGGCTCCCCATCTCATTTGCGAAGCGACCATCATCGGGTGAACTGATGGGGTCTGCTGCAAGATAGAAACCTCACGATGGAATTGGGAAAATTATCCAGTGATCTAAAGTACAGCAACAAATCTGATATCATAAACAGATCTGTGGATGACTGCTAAATCAGCAGCAAGCAATATCCTACCATATAGTGCATCACAAGCATTCTCCAGTTTGCAAATGCAGCCATGAATACTGTGGCCACCACTACGCTCTGAAGAGGGTCGGAACCTCGGCCACTGGATATTTATTCCTTTGTGACATCACAGACATGCTCTCCAGCAGCACCTCTATAAGTAGGATCAACCAATACAGAACAGTGTTCAGCTCTGCTCCAGTAAAGACAATCATTAAATGCAATCTTGGGTATTGACTAACATTTCCATGCTATTACACTAGAATGAAATGGCTAGGCTTAAAATGACCTCTGGGTCGATAGCCTAGTAATCTTCTATGATCACTGCAGAATGGCTCAAAGAGAACTTCTCTGGAACAGCGTGAGCCCCGTGGAAGCAAAAATATAGCAACACCCAAGTTAGAGACACTACCAGCACATGGAGGGACTTTTCCTGTTAGGTGTTCATCAAAATGGCTGGCAATTTAGGTAAACACAAGACTAAATAGTAATACTTTGTACTGAAAAATGATGCCCCCCCCCCTTACCAACAGCCGTGCAAGCAGAAGGGACCCTATGAACAGATCCAAGACTATGGTGAGCCAAAACATGCCCATTATGTCCAGCAAAACTTTCTCTTCCCATTGAGTAGCAGAAGCATTAGCCCCCTAGAGAATCACCATCCAGAAATTAACATACCTCTTAAATGAACCTCAGACTACACTGCCTCTCTGCAGATAACACACACACATACATTTTAAAAAAAAAAAAAAAAAAAAAAAAAAAAAGCAGTAAACAGACTGGGAGCACACAGACATTGGGAAGGAAAGCACAGCGATTTGGGGTGTCTAAAGAACTGCAGATTGCAGCCTTATAGCATGCAACATGCATCTGGAATAGCATATGTGCAGAGACACATATGAAACAGCAAGGAAGCAATTACCGCCTTATAAAAGAACCACAGAATGACTGTAAGGTGATCAAGTAAGGCAAATGGGAATACATGCTATAGGGGCACCCAAAGTTTTAATATAAAAAAGAATCCATGTCACCTCTACCCCTTTGAGATACCAGTTGAAGTAATGGCTATGTACATGTGTAGGAAAGCAAAGAAAATTTAATAGGATCACACCAGAAGATGTGGGTGCTTGGCAGATATTCCTAACAGTAACTAGAGTGAGAAGAGGGATATTGCTGAGTCTTGCCAACTGTTTATATTCACAGGAAAGACAACAAGCAAATGAGGGCCAGTACTAGCAAGCCTTCACTGTAAGGCTCAAGCTGGACAAAGAAACATTTCATCACAGAAAGGGTAGTAAATCTTTGAAAACATCTTACAGATTACACTGTACTATAAATGCATGATGCAGGTATATGAAGACAGTAAGCAAAGACAATGAAGTCAGAAAGGACTGGTCTGGATAAGCAACCAGGTTGAATCAGGCAGGGGAAGCAGAGTGGATGACAGTATTGGCCTCCTCTTCAAAAGCACACACTGTGTCAAACTAAGCTCTCTACTGCTACTCTTACTGCATGTTTAGTATAAATGTTGAACTTTGTGAGACTAGGAAAGATACACTTTGTAGTGCTGAAAAGCTACAAACATAGTTCTTCGTGTAACTCAAACTTCAGTCTCTTTTTCCACTTAAAAATTAGTCACAGAGACTCAAGTCTGTCTTCATCTTCTCCACAAAATGTGATTGGATGCACCTTTACTTAACTAGTGTTGATGTAGGGCCTAAGACAATGAATGGGATTCAAAAATTGCTTCCAGAAGCATGATTCCACAATGTCAGGCTGAGTCGAAGCTTAGGGAGATGCTCAGAAAAATAGGATATTTTTATTACTACAAATGTACAACTACAAACAATATACCCATATGGTGCAGAAGTATACAGTGAACAGTATGCCAAAATTCTCACTGTACAATGCTGCATTGTAGGGTTGCTTGCCTTTAAGCTCAGCACCTTCTAATGCATTTGTGAACTGGTTGTTGGGCCATAAAAGGGTGCTTACTGTCCACAGCTTCCTCTAAGTAGAAACAGCAGCCTTATCATTACTAGTCTTCCACTGCAACCTTCACTTAGAAAAAGCTACCCAACTCCTGAAAAGTGTAGGGTTTTTATGAATAGCTTCCCAATGCAGTGAAATATTGGAATTTGTGAATCTCAGACATATGTTCTGAAAGTATGTAGAATTGGTTCAAAATTCAGTTAGCCACTCCAGAAAACTTCTATGTGGCTATGGACAAGCAAAAAGCTACAGAAAAGACAGCAGGTCATTCACTCCAATAGAGCTCAGGAAGTTTGCACTGTAACTTTCAATGGGCGGAGCCTGAGCCTTCTGACAGAATCAAATTATGTCTTCACATTTCAAACAAATGTTCATATCTCCGGAACTACAGTGGTTATGAAATAGGTATAAATGGCAAACTCTCCAGCAAAAACTATTTTTACAGTGGTAGTATTCTTTAGGTTCTAGGTCTTAAACCAAATTTTATAATTCACAGTAACTATTACATTTATAAGACCAGACCAGAAGTGTATCCCTCACTGGTAAGATCAGACCATAAACTAATCTCACTGGATATTCACATCCCGACCCCACCCCCTGCCCAGAAAACCACAGTGAAAAACTTCTCTAAAGCAAATTTCACACTCCTCAAAACCGAGGTGGAATCCTTCAAAGCCCCAGGGCCTGTGGAAAATACGGCCCAGACCACAGAATCCTTTATAAACGCATTCTATGAACACCTTCAGGAATGCATGGATCATGCAATCCCAAATAAAACCAAGACCCAATCCTCCAAAGGCAGACATCCTGTCTGGTGGACCCCAGCCATAAACAAACTAAACAATAGAAGGAGGAAGCTACTACATGACAGAGCAAAATCCCAAAAAGGGAAGGCATCTCTGATCAGTATTAGCAAAAAACTATGGGCACTCATAAAATTGTCTAAGGCCAGCTTCAAGAGAAAAATTGCACAGGACACTAAGGATAATCACAAGGCTTTCTTTAGTTATGTTAGGAACCTGGGTGGGAATTCCCAGATATGCTCAGAATTAGTCCAAAATGACAAAAAATACACCAAACCCACAGACACTGCCAACATCCTAGCTGACAGGTTCAGCACAAACTCCCCCCCCCTCCCCACCAAAAGGGCAAATATCTATCCCAGCAGAGTGCTACCCCCCTGACATCTCAGATGCTCAGGTAAGAGCTGCCCTCTCCAAAGCAAAACACACAGCATCAATGGGACCAGACGGTGTCCCAGGCTGCATCTTACATGAACTCCAAGAAGAGCTAAACCCAAACCTAAAACTACTGTTTAATCTCAGCCTTATTACAGGATATGTACCCAAAGAGTGGCGTACAGCAACAGTGGTCCCTCTCCACAAAGGTGGTGCCTCAACGGATCCTAGAAACTATTGCCCCATAAGCCTGACTAGCTTGGTCTGCAAAGCTATGGAAAGGATCATCATGGACCTCATAAATAAAGATATTGGGGACCTACAGACACTGGATCCTACCCAGTTTGGCTTTGTTAAGGGCAGATCCTGCCTCTTAAACCTGGTCGATTTCTTTGAAACAGTCACCAAGGCCATTGACGAGGGGAAGGTGGTCCACACAGCCTACCTGGACCTCGCAAAACCTTCGATACAATACCCCACTCGGGCATTATAGATAAGTTCACCAGCTTAAATATAAACCTCTATGTCACTAGATGGGTTGCAAACTGGCTCAAGGACAGAACCCACATGGTTAGAATTGCTGGAGCCATGTCAGACTCCAAACCAGTTACAAGTGGCGTCCCACAAGGCTCAGTCCTGGGACCTCTCTTGTTCGGTATATATTTCTCGGAGGTACAGGCCAACACGGAAGGACTGTGGCTGACCAAGTTCGCAGATGACTGCAAACTGGGCACCATAATAGACTCTCCTGCCGACACAAGCATCCTCCAAAAGGGCCTCATAGAAACAGACAACTGGTGCCAGAGCCATGGCCTCAAGCTAAACACCAAAAAGTGTATAGTTATCCCCTTTGGCAAAAACAAAGTGCTCACAAATTACCACATAGGTGGTAATCCATTAAGTACAGAAGTAGTAATTAGGGACCTGGAGACCCAAGTTGATAGCAATCTCTCATTTGACAACCATGTGGCCAAAGTGGTTAGAAAAACATTTTATATAGCCCACCTAATCATGAAGGGATTCACATCTAGATCAGGGGAGGTCATCGTGCCTCTTTACTCATCCCTCATCAGGCCCATAATTGAGTACAATGCCCCTTTTGGGATGTACCTTACCAGACACCTGCAGCAACTGGAAAGACCCCAAAAGTACCTCACCAAGAGGATCAAAGGGCTCAAACAGATGCCATATGCTGCCCGTTAAAGAAACTCCAGCTCTACTCAATGGCATACCGCCTGCTCAGAGGCGATCTGTGCCTGACGTATAAAGCCATGTCCAACCCGGAATTAATGGACATGCTGCACCTCAGAAAATCCAAATCCCATCGAGCTACGCACTCGAGAGACTTGAACCTCAGCACTGAAATAAATAGGACATGCTGGAGGGACAGATTCATAACCCAGAGGCTCCCTTCACTCTGGAATAAAATCCCAGTCCAGGTTAGGCAGAGTCCCTCATTGACTCTCTTCAAGAGGAATCTTGATGAGTGGATGGGAGATCGTAGGTTTACCCCGGGTATCACTTCTGTGTCACTGTTAGACAGAGGCACAGTATACTAACCTCGAAAAAGGGGATAGCAAAATTAATTTAAAATGGGTGGCGAAAGCCAAACACACTCTGGCTAGGCTTATAAATGCCCTAGGGCAAATAGCCTAGTATGAACCTATGAACCTATAATATTTTGTAAACAACTTACTGTATCTCAGCAACCACTCAAGTTACACACATACTGTCAGCAGCATTTTATTCATCTAGCTGAGAGCTTTCATATGAGACTAAGGAGTTCTGTTTGTGTTGGTTGCTGAGATACTTAGAAATGTGAAAATTATATCTATATAAATTAATATCATAAAAACAACAGTTAATATCTATTTACCTGCACTATTCAGAAGTCAAATATTAATGCAGTTGAGTTTGCTATCGTGTAAGCTTTAAGATGAAATCTTTTAAAACCTTGTACACGGCATGGTTTTGGAATTATTGATGCAAATATGAACAAGAAATATTTGACGCCTTGAGGCGTCAGAAGGAGTTAACTGTAGATGCAACTGGAAGCGTCTCTCGGATGTGATGAGTTAAATGGGGATCTTTTGATAGTATGAGGTATACAAGTAACATAAAATTCTTTAAAATAAGTGTTAATACCTTTTATAAACTGGAATTATGTATAATACCTCTAATGAGCATGAAACATCACATCACATACACTGTAATGACAAGAGATTAAACCCATGTTATGTAAACAAGGAGAGAACAATGTGCAATAATACTGAAGTTCTATCAAATGTTTTTTTGAGGCCAAAGACAGAACTACATATTTCACAAGTAGAAAGTGTTACAATTTACAGAATTACTGCAGATTTATTGGACTACAGCAAGTTTCCTAATAATACAACTCAAGAAAGATGATAAATAAAATCTGAACATGCTGCCATGACTTTACTGAAGGGATAAAAAAACAAGATCTGGCCAGCTGAATATCTTACAGATTATGAACCAGCAAAAATGGATGGCAAGGGTAGTCTCCCAATATGTTTAAAGTAGTGCCACCAACACAGAGTTCAGCTACACTCAATGAAAATGGTTTTAATTTGCTAACATTCTTCGGTAACAAACACAATTACTACAAGATTAAATTACAGCAATTTAGAAAATAGCAATGGTTTATGGCCTTCCAGAAAATAAATCAAATATAAGCTACAGTAAAATGTGATCCTTTTTTTCTTGTATCTTTTTGCCTCCTTGACAGTCAACTATCTGGGCTCCCCAGCAGCAAACCAGCCTTGGTTGCCTGGCAGTTGGGACTTATTAACTTTTCATGTCCAGCTACTGAGGTCTTGTGCAGAGAATGTTTAACATCTGCACAGGCATCAGAAGTGGTTTGTACCATGATGCAGATATATATATTTCCTAACCCCAGCCACTGACAGTAACTTACCCATCCACATCACCACAAGGGATTACTATGATCCTACCACACCTATATATGCATACTCCTTTGCATGCAACAACAGAAGCTACCATCACTGGCTTGTGCAGGCATAGAACATGTCACTCCACACACAACAGTGCTTTTTGGTGCTACGTGCAATCTCCAGCACACTATACTGGAGCAGCAAAAACATCCACCCAAGATCCACCATCATCCCCCTGGGCAGGCACCACCCATACTCCCCTGCCTTCCCTTCAGTTGCTTAGTCACTAACTGAACCTGGGTTGTGGGGTCATAGTTAGGGTTTCTTCCTCTATGCCACCTGAAGGCTAAATATACTCTTTACATTTTTTAAATGGTTGGCTCAGACCCAGATATCAAATAAAATGTACTTCTAGAATTTATAGGTGCCACTGAAGTACCCATACATTTCTTACTTACATGACCTCTCTTCCTCTAGGATGCTAATCTTAACTTTTACAGGAACTCTTCTGGTGCAAGCTATTCATTCATTTTAATGGTCCTCTTCTGAACTGCCTCCATTCGATACCTCTGTAAAGACAATACCTCCTGAAATGCCAAATCCACCATAGCACAGAACAGCACTTATCAAAACCTGTTCTGTTTCAAGATGGTTCCTAGACTGGGCATATAGTTTGCAGTGTCTTCTAGTAAATGGATGGATTGATGAATGATGACACTGTAGTTTACTACTGTCCTGAGCAAGGGTGCAGCCAGGCATACTTTATGTACTCTACTGAGTAGATTTTTTTCTAAATATCACATCAATGTGGCTTTTTTCAGACCATATTATGTTTACAGCTGCCCAAATGAATGCCTCCAACAACAGGTACAATACTTTTAATCTAAAACAGTATATTTAGTAGCTTTAGGGGAAACATGAAAATGTTGCTTACATTTTAGTAAGTGCTTGGGGGCAACATTTTGAGACATCCATTTTTAAGTGATAACTATCCAAGGTGGGTAGCAGTAAGAGCTTGTGAGTACAAAATGAAATGTCCTTGCCACACGTCTGGTCCTGTGCAGCACTATTCTTAAATAAACATCAGTGTTGCCAGCTATAAAAAGAAAACTGCCTGACTGTACTGAACAGAGTTGTGTTGTACTTCTGTAATCCATGATAATACAAACAAACAAATCACTAGAACAAGAACAGTGAAGAGTTGAAGGTACTGCTTTCTTGCTTTTTATGAAATAAACAGTAATAATGTTTTGCACTGTCCACCATGTCCTACAACCTAACATCTGAGCTGATTATACTTATCCAAGGTGCTTTTTTTGTTCTCCAGCTTGGGAACAAAGCTCACTACTTTAAGGATTGGTACAGAGAGACAGCTTAGACCATCACCGATATGA
The DNA here is from genome assembly GCF_019279795.1 of Protopterus annectens. Classification (NCBI taxonomy): domain Eukaryota; kingdom Metazoa; phylum Chordata; order Ceratodontiformes; family Protopteridae; genus Protopterus; species Protopterus annectens. The sequence continues at coordinate 1,642,720,563 of NC_056741.1, read as the reverse complement.
AAAAGGATTGATCATCTATAAAAAGTTTAATTCCATCAAGGCTTGTACTTCAGCAAGCTCCCTAGCAAAGGTTAAGGTCATTAAGAGTATTTTCTTTTTTTCAAGCTTTGTGTACCTTTAGAGCTGACAATTAGCAGCACACTGTTCTTGTAACTTCCCCTAACCTAAGTGTCCACGGTACTTGGAAAAAGAAAAGCATTTTCCAAGTGAGAAATTTCAAGCCCGCCACAAATGCCTCTTCAATGTCTGGTAACAGTTTTGCAGAAATAAAGTTTAGCTCCTAGGCTAAGGAAAAGGGTGCTACGGGTCTCACCAAAGTATAGTAGTATGTTCATACCTGCAAACATTCGATCATTGTCAGTGCTGTAATATGACACTTCATCCAAGAGAATTAATTATAGTTAGACACCTGCTTTTCAGTTGGACTTACAGAGTTTTACAAATTACTTGTAGCCCATGAGGTCACATGACAAATGGCTAAGCAGGAGAGCAGCTTGTATAATTTCTGCTTCTTTCTGGGTAAAAGGCTACTAACAAGTGTTTTACCTTTCTGACAAAATAGTGTTTCCTGTCCCAGGTCTGTAAAGCCCTTGGGGATCAAAAGTGCTTCTCCCTGTAGCTCTCGGGATGACTACCTTAGGCACTGTGGATCAACAGAAAAATACTGGAATAATGACCATTTTTCATGTAATGGATATCTTGCCTTTATCAGCCCACACTTTTCAAAGCAAAAGGAAGATTCCTGAGCAGAGAATGGGGGAAGGAGGGTGGCATCTTATACTGGAAGAGTGACCTCACTATAAAATCTACCATTATGAGGAAACATCCAAAATGGCTGCACAATGAGTAACAGCTTAACTCTAGCTCTCCCAGTGTGAAAACAGAAACTCAGAGAAGCCCAGTAGACTTTTGTGTTTATGGGTACATTTCTGTAACTGGCTAGTAAGTGTACTGCCAGGATGCCAGGAAAAAAGAAATACAGAGCACCTGGAAAAAAAATCAGCTACAAAAAGTGAGAAAGAAACACTAAGTGGGGAAAGTTCTGCAGCTGTTCAGAAAAAACAATGCAACCTCCAGACATGACTTCCAGTAACCTACAGGAAGATGCATGACAACTGCACACAGACCAGGTTAAAATAAAAGAAACGTTGATGGAGTATATCAGCACAAACAACAAATGGGCAGAGAAAATGGAAGACGCTTTAAACAGATATTCAGATGAGGTGATAAACTGCAAAAATCAGAAGTTGAAATGAAGGAAAGGCTGGCTGAATATGACACTGCACAGGAAGAGGTATTTCAAACAATAACAGAATTAGAGGACAGAGCGATTAGGGAAAACCTGAGATTTTCAGCTATGCCATAGATGCTGGAAGGAAAAGACTGAATTAATTTTATGAAAGCACATATAAGCAACTGGATTGGTATACCACAGCAGGAGTTGTTAGATGAAAGGGGACACAGTGTGTATGCTCCACACCTGGCTACGAGAAAGCAACCTACACCTTTAATAGCAACAATGCAATCCTATCAACAGAAGGAGTTAATTTTAACAAAATTGTGGAAGGACAAAATATTAGAAGTGGGAGGCAGCAGAGTGTTTGTGGAGAATGATTACTAATTGTGCACTGGGCATAAGAGGAGTAAATTCATTCCACTATTCAGGGAATGTTGAGGTGCAGGTGTGAGATTCAAACTGCTGCACACAGCTGTCTTCAAGGTATTCTCTCCTGAAGGAACAAAATAATTTTTTGATGAAGTACATGCTAAGCAGGAAATACAAAACTTTGTCCAACAAAAAGAGAGCTGTGAAATGGAAGGAGATTCTGCTGCTGCTTCTTCTTCTGATAATAAAGAGCACAGTTAGACTGTACATGTGAAACTTTTTTTCTACTGTTTCAATGGAAAATGTTGCAGAGAAGGAAGGGACCACAAAAGTTGACTAAAAGAATCAAGAGTACATTGGAAATGAAGCACAGACAGGATTTGGGAGGTGGAGATGAGCAGTAATAAAACCAGTAACTTAATGTGGGATTACAATGCAATAATTATATATGCAAAATATGACAGAACAAGAAAATCTGGAAATATTGAACTTTTTCAGAATTTGTTGGATTGTATGAGACTCTAAAGTATATGACAAGTCCATTAATGTTTGGGAAGTGCTTTGGGTAGGGGAAGAGGGGGAGAAAGTTAACTATAAGTAAAGAAAATATTTATTTTATTTCTTAATACTACTAGTTATGTGGTGTATGGTTTTTGTTCCATGCTATAAAGTAAAGTTTTCTCAGTTATTTTTAAGTGTAATGGGGATTGTAAGTAGGTGCTGCTGTTCTTTTTTTCCCTTTCCTTCTCCCTTCTCTCTTTCATTTTGTTCAGTTTTAAGGCACTACAGTGTAAAAAAAAAGTCTGGTTAAATGAGTATGACAAAAGAAAAATTAATGTTTTTTTTTTCATTCTTGTAAGGACCTTAGACTGATTTAGTAACAAGTTTTAAGAGAAAGCAAGTAAATGAAAAACAATACTGAATATTATGAGGCATCTTTCTAGCAAATGCATGTATGCTTATTATCAATTATGTATCTGGCTCTCATGTCTCCATGGAAACAATCTGATAAAGAGAAACTGTCTGGTTCTCATGTCTCCATGGAGACAATCCGATAATGAGAAATTGGTTTCAATCTGATGGAGAGTGATTGGCTGTGGGAAAAGAAAGAAAAGAGAAAATAGAAACTGCCTAGGAGATAATGTTCTCTGAAAAAATTCTGGGGTTTTCCCAGCTGGAAGAGCTATAAAAATAAGATAAAACCAGTTAGCGCTTAGCAAAAGCACAGGCTGCACCATGCTTCCCAGTGTGGATAACCTTTCTTTTAGGTTAACTCAAGTCTGTAAGTGTGGCTGTCAGTTTGGGACATTTGTTCCTATTAGGAGGGTAAGACTTCAGCATTTGAAGATGTACATAGTTTTGTGTGTTAGTATTTAATAAGTTCTAGGGTTTTTTTTTTTTGTTTGAGGGCTTTCAATAAAACAAAAAGTTTTGCAAAATGTGACATGTTCAAATGGATGTGTCAAGAAACAACTATATGAAAGTTCAACTGCCAAACAGTGTATGCATGTAACACAATCTGGACCTAGACATTTAACAAAAAAGGTGCTATACATAAAAGGTGGTAACAATAACCTTTGAATACATCAATGTTTTCCGTAATGTCTTTCATAGGTTCATAGGTTAGTACTAAGCTAACTGCCCTTGCGAGCCATTTTAAGCTTAGCCAATTATCCCTTGTGAGACTCAAACCCTGCACCTTGTGTTTGTAAGGCAAACACCTTAACCATTAGGCCACCCTCCCAATAGTCTCACAGATAAATACAAAAAAGAAAGAACAGTTAATTATATTAAAAAATGTAGACAGCAAATAGTCATGTTACAAGAAACACACTTCGAAAAAACTGAACTTGAATTTGATAAAGGTGTTTCAGGATGGTTATTCAGCAGAATATCTGGAACAAAGGAAAACAGCAGTACTTATATTAATTGCAACATGAACTCCAATAGTGATAGATGATAAAAAAAAGATAACAATGGCAGGTTGGTGGTGCTAAGGGGCTAATGGCAAGGGAGGAGGATTACACTACATGTATTTATATTCCACCTAAAACTGCTATAATGGAGCTTAAGAAAATTCTGAGAGAAATGATCAGTTTTCAGCAAGGAATATTATTTATAGGTGAAGACTGGAATTTGATTTGCAGTACTGAAGATGTGTCTGGGGGACTCAGAAGGGAAATTATAACAAAGGAGGGTAGATTTTTGAAGAAATTTATGAAAATATTTGCCATGAAAGATATGAATTCACTAACAGGAGTTTGGAGTGAATTTACGTATTATTCCCCAAGGTATAAAAACTGGGCTAGGCTAGACAGAATTTACATTTCACAGAAACATGTGCATTTAATTGAAGGTCTTAATATGTACCCAATAACTATTTCAGATCATGCACCAATAATAACTAAAATAAAAACACATGGTACTGAAATAAATATGAGACACTGACACTTTCCTACCTATCTGCTGAAAAGAGAGGAATTTAAGGCATAGGTACTGGAGATTATTCAGGAGCTATTCAAGGGGATAGAAATTACTTCTGAAAATATGAAGAGGCAGTGGCATAAAATTAAGGCTGAGTTTAAAAATAGGATGGAAATAAAAGAAAGGGGGCTATGGTTAAGGAGCAACAAAAATTATTTAAAGGGAATAACAAATGTTAAAGTATTGCAGAATAGGGGGAATCTACCACAACAAAAAGAGGATCAACTGCAGAATGCTAAGCAGAAAATTAGGGACTACCTCAATAATATACACAAGTTTAGAAAGACTGCTGTTAAGCAACTGTTTTTTTGATAACACTACAGCACAAAAATGTTTAGCACAACAACTCAAGCAACAGAAAGTAGAAAGGGCTGTCGCCAAGCTTAGGGAGCCTACAACAAGGAAGGTAACAAGAGGTACTGTAGAGGTATCAGAAATATTTCAAAAATTATATGAAAGTCTGTATAAAGCACAGAGATATGGAAATCAAGAAAAGATACAAATGGAAATGTTTATGGAAGTATTAAATATGCCAGGGTTACAGGAAGATGAGCCTTGATTACTAATTATTAGAATAGTAGTAGATCAGATACAAATTGTGATGTATAAACAATCTACAAGAAAGTCCACAGGAATTGGTATTCCTGTGGAAGTTTGGAATATAGGAGGGAAAAACTGATAAAGATCTGGAAGGTTTTGTTCAACAGTATTTTAAGAGGAGGAAAAGTACCATACTAAACAATGATTATATTCATGACTTTAATGGCTAAAGGAATGGCAAACATAATGCTAAAATTGATAGATATGACATAGATATGACAACGTGGTTTTGTGGAGGGGAGGCAAACATTTGACAACATTAACAGAACACTGATGATACAGAGAAAAGCAGAATGTAAGAAAATATCATTGCTGTTGGTGGGTCTTGATTCAGAGAAAGGATTTTATCAGAGTAAACTGGGACTTTATGAGCAGGGTAATGGAAGCATTTGCATTTCCTGAAATAATTATAAGGTTGATTAGGAGGATAAAGGTGGGATTAGAAGTGAAAAATAAAGTGTGCGGGGTCCTCTCTGATAATTTCTGCTTGAGCAGAGGAACCAGGCAGGAGTGTCCTCATTCCCCTTTGTTATTTGCATTATATTCAGAACCACTGGCAAAGAAAATAAGGGACTCGGAAATTCAAGGATATAACTGACGGTATGGTAGTCAAGAAAAGCTGGCTCTCTTTGCAGATATTATTTTATACCTGACAAAACCAGAAAGAGACATTACAGGCTATGGAACATTTTGACACAGTTTCAAATCTTTTCAGGATACAAAATTAATAAAGCTAAAACAAAGGCAATAGCAGTAAATTATGTACCAACATGTGAATTGGTTCAACAATACCCATAGTTATGGGGGACATGATAAAATGAAGTATTTACGAGTATGGATTAAAATAATGTAATGAGTTGGCAAACTTTTAAGATTCCTTGCAGACTGCTCTGTCAGAGATACTGGGTGAGCAAATTGGTATAACTAAGGAACTGATCTTTTTGAACTATGATATAGAATCATAATTGCCTAGGCAAAGTAAGGCCTTGCTGAGTTTAATTATGTTGGCTGCCAAAAAAGCAATTCCTAGAAAACTCTAAATTTCTTTTTTACTGACACCCAGGCATTGTGCTTACCAGCTAGTTACTGAAATTTCCCCAAAAAATATGAGTTTACTGTCTCTTTCTTTTGAGTTTCTGTTTTAACACTGGGATAGCTGAAATTAAGCTATTACCTAATGTTCAGTCATCTTGGAAATCTAGGAGACCAAATGTTTGAGGACCCCACACACACACACACACACACAACTTATTGGACTAAATGAAATGGTCTTAAGTGAAAGACCAGCTTTGTTAGAGCTTTTAGTTGACTCTAGAACAGAAGCTGCTGTTAAAAAGGGATAATTAATAGGGCATGGAACATTTTGAGACAGTTTCATATCTTTTCAGGCTACAAATTAATAAAGCTAAAACAAAGGCAATAGCGGTAAATTATGTACCCACACACAAATTCATTCAGCAATATTCATATTTATGGGGACCTGATGAAGTATTTACGAGTATGGATTAAAAATGTTTCTGGTGTGGCAGCTAAGGATATGTGGGAAGAGACTAAATAAAAGATAATACAAAAACTGAGAAAATGGAAGCTTTGTTACAGGGATATGGAGAGTAAGATACAAGCAGTTAAAATATTTTTAGTCCCATTAATCTTATATAAAGGTCAGGCATATTTTTATCAAGTAGAGGAGAATTTGAGGATAGCAATTAATAAAGAGCCGAAGGACTTTATCTGGGAGGTGATGACAGCAAGAGTCAAGTGGTAAAAGTGGATTCTTCCAGTAGAACAGGGCAGATTGGGATTACTTGAAGGGGTATTTCAGAGCTACATGGCACAAGCAGAAAACTATGACTCAAAGTGGAAAGGGATGATGATGAAAATGGGGGGGGGGGCTCAGGAAACAAGGAGAGAATGCGGATGCAGGCCTTTAAGGAGAATAACAATAATCATATAGTATATTATATCTATGAAGTAGCAGAAAGTATCCTAAGAACTGAGCCAACAAGGAAATAAAGAAAGGAGATTCTGACAACAGGGATGACTGTAATTAGGGAAATACACAACAGACAAGAGAGTACTGGAATTTATTGGAGAAACTGGCAAAGGAACCAAGGTATTAGGAGCAAACTAGAGAGGGGATGGATGACAGAATGGGAAGACTCCAAGAATTTATTAGGACTGCAGGTCAGAGATTTCCTTCGCTATCAAGGATTGATATCAGAGTATATGCAAAGAGAAAGAAATCTGGGGTCCTAAATGAAAGACCAGCACTGGTACAGTATTTAGTAGAATCTTGAACAGAAGCTACTATTAAAAGGAATAAATAGTAGAGGACATAAAATATTGCTTGATAACTATATGAATCAATTGGAGGAGGTTAGAAAGGATTGGGAAGAGAGACTGGATAAGCAATTCACAAAGAAACAATGGGAGGATATATGTATGTCTCCCAAATATGCAACAGAATCTGCAACATTTAGGATTTTTGCTTGGAAATGTTTACGCAATATTTTTATACCCTAAGTAGACTCCAGAGAATGTTTCCTGAGAATGAAAGCAAATGGAAGTGTGATGGTGAGGAAACAGGTAATTGGGAACATATTTTCTGGAAGTGTGGTGCATTAGAGGACTTTAAGCATGCACTGTAGGAGATGCTGGGTGGGCAGATTGGTGTGATGAGGGAGATGATTTTTCTGAGCTATGATACAGAATCGGAATTGCCTAGACGTGGTAAGGCCTCGCCATGTCTATTTATGGTGGCTGCCAAAAAAGCAAGTACTACAAAATGGAAATCAAAATCTAAACCAACTATACTAGAAGTAGTGAATATAGTAACATAGACAAAACTGGAATTGAGATCTTTAGAAACAGGTAGGAGCAAACTACATAGGAAAAATGGGAATTGTGGGAAAGATACATATAGGGGAGGAATGAGGTTTAAATGAAGGCAGGACCTAAATGAGCTATAATGTTTGACTGAAAATGATTGGGTAGATTATAAGTGATATACAACGTTTGCAACTGGAATTATGTCAGTATGGTTTGTGATGTAAAATACTTGCAACTAGGATTGTGTCAGTGTGGTTTGTTTTCATTTATATAAATGTATGATTGCCTAGGTCATAAGTGATGGTTTATTAAAGATGTTTCTTGTTTAAAAAATGGCAGAAATTGAATAATTTATGTAATGTTTAGGTTATATGATATATAGCAATATATATGAAGTATAATGTGTACTTGTTAATACAGTTTGATCATTTTTATATAAAAGTAAATTTGCCTATGTCACAAGTCATAATTCAATAAAGTTGTTTTTTTTTTTTAAAAGAAAGTCATTTAGGTAAAGCTAAACTTAAATCCCGAGTTAACGGGTGGGCAAACACTGGTGTTAAGCATTTTCTAAAGTCTCTGGCCACTACAAATAGAGAAAAGGACAAAAAAGTGAATTGGGAACATGAGTATGCAGCCCTAAACCTTAAATACTACCCTACAATCCTTGTGAATGGCTATGTATAAGCATGTATTCTTTAAACATGCTAAATTTGTATCTGTAAGACAGCCCAAGGTTGAAAGCAGCAGTAACAATGCTAGCTAAGGCTTACTTTTTCTTTCTGATCATAAATGGTTTGGACAGTCTGGAGTCAGACCTAATTTCCTTTTTCCTGGAAAGAGGTGCTTTTTATGGCCCCCTCACCTTTCAACTGAGCCAAAACTACTACATCCCCCTAACCTCAGGGTGCTGGGAGGGAAACATCTGCACTCACCTTCATAGGCTGAGGAGATGATCTCTGTTGCACATCTGGCTGATGCTGTTGTGAGCCAACTGATTCTGAAGTGGGAACATACAGGATGAGGGGCAGAAGTAGGAGAAGGAGGGAAGGAACAAGGTAGGGAAAGGTGTGTGCAAATTTTAGGGATGTAATCAATACTACTTACTATTCTCCTAAAAAAGGTAGGGACTTCCCTCCTCCCTCCCCTTCCCCACATTTCATCTTGCCATTACCTCTGCTAACTTCCCCAATCCTGCTTCTTTCTGAAAGATCTCTTTAGTTTGAGCTGGCCATCTTTAGATTGCTTTCTACAGAAGGGAATTTATTTAGTAGGATGCTGTATCTGGAAAACAAATATGTACATAACTCCACGGTCTTCGCTTTCTCTTCCGTTTTTTAAATATCTTCTGACAAGGTGCAACAGATGCAAAATTTTTGTCCAAAGGTGCATTCAGTAGCTTCCCCTGGCATCATCTTTAATGCCTGAACTATCAGGCATGCCTTCCTATGACTGCACCTGTTGCACTCCTACTATGGGCATCTGCTGTGTCATGCCTGCATATTATGGTGTGTTTTTCTCACCTTAAAAGTCATTTGTGCAACTCTAGTAATTTTGCCCTCTGTGGCCCTATCCTGTATTTTTACTGTCATATGGCCTATCTGTCTTAAAATGTCTCCTTGATATTCAATGATATGAGTTTGGTATAATAATAACAATAATAATAAAAATAACAATAACGAGTTTGATGGTTAAAAGTTCTAAAGGCCAAGAATGAAGTGTATACCATTCAGCCAAATATGTTTGTTACTGTGTTCCCCTTGTCATTAGTGAGCATACCAAGTCCTGTTAGCTAGTTTTGATCCCGTGACTGCATCCAAGCAAACTAATATCAGATCAGCAATGTGTTTCATATTCAAATATTTGACAAGATTCTTAGAACCTGTAGACTCTAACCAGCTTTCTGGGGGCTCAAAACTAATAGTCAGGTTCTAAAGAAGCAAACTCAAGGGCAAACTGAACACCTACAACAAAAGGAACACTGCTATGGGCTTCTGTTCCTTGCTCTCTAAGAGGTCAAGATAACTCTTGGAAGATTAAGATATTTCTTTAAAATCCCACTTGAAACACTTCAATCAGGTTGATCCTCTTCCTCTATAGGAAAAGTCCTCTAGAAAATAACACAGTAGAACAGTCTCTACATCATTGCTGTCATAACCTACAGGAGAGGAGATGATCTGCCTCATCAAACTTGCAGAATATAACTAAAACCCTCTGAACTGCAACTGGAAATAAGGAAAATATTATTCTGGAGTACTCCCCCTACTCCAAGGTAAAGTGACCTCACAGCTAGTACATACAAGAAGCATGACTATGGGGGATGCAGTGTCTTCTCTAAGATAAGGGATGCAGCTGGGTGAAGCACCCTCCTGCAAAAATGCATGAAAGATATAACAATAAGTTTTGTAAAGAACAGCTGTATAAAATCGTACCATAACCATAGATGTCCTTCTCTCCTACATGCTGCAGTATTCATAACATGAGGGAGTCTGCCACCGTCTGACTTGTATGTCTGGCCAGTATGCAAAAGTCTATTGCTATTGTAAGGTATGTGTGACGACGCACATCAAATGTATGTCGCCATAAAGAGACGTTGGGTATAAAGCGCATGTCCACACGTACCAGCCTCAGAACTGAATGCCGCAAAAAGCACCAGCCTGATCTTAGGTGAGGAAAACATGCCACCAGAAGCCAGGCAAGCATCAGGGGAAGGCATTGGGGGGGGGAGTAATACTGCAGCATACAGATGAGAAGGACATCTATGGTTATGCTAAGATTTTACACAACTATTCTATGTCCTTCTATTCATATGCTACAGCATTCATAACATGATGGAGAGTACCAAAGCTCACGCAGAGGAAGAACTGGGTGGAGAAACAGAAGCATTCTCTACAAAGCCATGCAAAATAGCTCTGGCAAACCCAGCCCTGGACCTGGAAATGGCATCTAATTTATAGTGCTTAGTGAAGCTATGAACAGAAGACCAGGTAGCTGCCTCCAGGATACAGCAAGTGTCCAACCCTTTAAAGAAAGTTCCAGAGAAGGATACTGCCCTAGTAGAATGTTCCCTAACAGGAGAGGAGAGATTCTTTCCATTGGCTATATAACTGAAAGAAATAGCTTTTGAAATCCAAGAGGAGGTAGTCTGCTTGGAAACAGGTTGGCCCAGGGCCCTTGGGTGATAGGAAACAAATAGGCATTCAGACTTATGGATTGGTTTGTTTTTTGTCCAAATAGTATCCAAGTTGCCTACGCACATCTAAAGTGTGCAGAATCTTCTCACTGGAGGATCGAGGAGAAGGAAAAAAGGTTGGAAGGTTGATAGACTTGACTGAGTGATAACTCATTAACAACCTTAGGTATAAAACAGTGATTGCTGCATAAGAAGACTCTATCCCTATGGAAAACTGTGAAGGGGAGGAAGACATCAGAGCTTGTAACTCAGACACCCTTCTGGCAGAAGTAATGGCCACAAGAAGAACATTTTTCCAGGTGCAGTTTACAGAGAAGAGGAACTTGCTGGGTCAAAGTGGGCCAGGATAAGTTTCTCCAAGACAAATTTGAGATCCCAAGGAGGAGGAACTGGTTTCCTTGGTGATCTTTTAAGAAGAGTTGAACTTCCAACCTGGAAGCTACAGGGGGAAACATAGGCAGACATGCAGAGACAGGAGAAAGATGGGCTTTAACTGAGCAGTAAGATAGGACAGGACCACTGAGACATTCATTAACAGTGACTGTAAATCCTTTTTGAGACACCAAATGGAAAACCTGTTCCGTTCGGAAATGTAGGATTTCCTAGTTGCAGGTTTTCTGGACTCCTGCAGAACTTGGAGACGTCCTCAGAAAAAAAGGTGTCTGAAGGGAATCAAAACTCTATCACCCACACAGTAAGATTTAGAGTTGATATCTGTGGATGTACTGGAGTTCCCTTGTGTGTGAGTAGGTCCATTCTGTGGGGTAACTTGTGGTAATTGCCCTTGGGTAAATACAGGAGAAGGGGGAACTAATGCCGTCTTGGCCAAAGGGGGTCACCAGCAAGATTTCTGGATCCATCTGCTGGATTTTCAGAAGAACCTTCTGGAGAAGTGGGAAGGGGGAGAATGCATAAACATCCCCTTCCAAGAGAAAGATAAGCGTGTCCACTTTCCATGCCAAGGGATGTGGGACCCTGGCACAAAACTTGGGAAGTTGTCTGTTCATGGGGGATGCAAAGAGATCTACCTGAGGTATACCCCAATCAATGGACCATGTCCAGAAACACATCCCTGTCTAACATCCATTCATAGGATTGAGTCGGGTCTATATTAGAACACCAAACTTTCAAAATTTCAAGAGTTCTAATATCGACCCGTTTTCAGCGAATATTGAAGAAACAGAAAACCGAAATTTTTCCTAGGGAAAGAATCTGGTTGTCCGTTTCTGTTGCTTCGGTATTTTCAAGGCTGTGGTGGAAAGTTACGGTTTGGGTTCGGGTAAGTGTGCGATTGTGTGGACATGAGGGTTAGGGCGGGGTAGGTGAGTTAGGGTTAGGGTGCGGGTAAGGTGACTGTGCGATAGTGACGGACCTTAGTGTTAGGGTTAAGGTAAGTGGATAGTTAGTGGTGTATGTATATAGTTTAGTGTAGGTTTAGGTGTAAGAGTTTAGGTGTATGTGTGTGGATTGCTGTTTGTTTGGGTGTGCTTGTGTGTATGTGTTTTGGAACAGCGAATTTTTTCCCTAGGAAAAAATTCACTGTTCTGTATGTTCAATGTTTTAAATTTTTGATTAATAGGGTTCGATATTAGAACACGCAAAATTTTGAAAGTTTGGTGTTCTAATATAGACCCAATTGAGTTATGGACCTGCTGAGTGTGTCTGCCACAACATTCTAAATCAAGGGAAGGTAGACAGCCTGAATGGAGAATTGAATCTGCAAGCCTAATGCCCAGGCCTATAAAGCCAGTCTGCACAGGAGGCATTTGTTGACATACCAGATGACCATGGTATTGTCTGTAAACCACCTTAGGACCCCTGGAGAAAGCATAGGCCCTCATCTCCTTTATACTGGTGGGCTCCCTTGTTTGGCCTAGAGACCAGACATCTCTGACCTTCCAGGATTCCAATGTTGCTCCCCATCCAATGTCTGAAGTGTCCGTGTACAGCTCCTGAGTGGGGAGAGGTGGTTGTAAGGGTAGACCTGGGTTCCTTGCAACCTGAAGTATCCACCAGTTTAACTCCCTTTCAAGCAAGGCAAGAGTTGGATAACAAACTCCAGAGGATGAGAGCACTGCACCCAAACTGTCATCAAGAACCACTAGAATTTTCTCATGTGTAACTTGGCTAAAGGAAGCATGGGGATTGTGGAGGCCATGAACCCCAAGAGGTGTAGAAACTCCATCGCAGTCAGGGATTGGAGAAGCAAGGGGTCCTTGAAGTAGGAAGTTAGGGACAGGACCTTTTCTGGAGGTAAGGAGGCTAGCATCCTGCAGCCAAGAACAATGTGGCCTTAGGAAGGGGTCAGAGCAGATTTCTGACAGTTGATCGTGAACCACAGACTCTCCAGGAGAGACACCATGAAGGAGAGGTTCTCTTGAAGACTGTCTGGAGATGGGGCCTGGAGAAGTAGGTTGTCTAGATAAGGAAAAAATCTGTATACCCTGTAGTCTGCAGTATGACAGGAGCTAAGCATTTTGTGAAGACCCTCAATGCCGCAGACAGACCAAAGGGCAGGGCACAGAACTGAAAATGTGAGGAAGCAATAGAAAAGTGAAGAAATTTCCAGAACTGAAGATGAATGGGGATATGAAGGTAGGCATCTTTGATGTCTAATAACACCATAAATGCTTGGAAAAGTATGAGAGGAAGAAGGGCGGGTAATGTTAGCATATGAAAGGTGGAAACTTTCAGAAAGGTATTTAGATGGGAAAGGTCTAGAATGGCCCTTCAAGGGCCATCCTTTCTGGGAACCAGGAACATCCTGGAGTAAAATCCTTTTCCAACTTGGGAAGATGGCCCTTCCTGAATAGTGCCTTGAGAAAGATGGCTGGATATGACCTGGGGAAAAAGTTCCAACTGTTCTTTTGGAAGTTGTGGAATACCGCTGAAGTGGGGGGGAAGAGTTTTCCACACTATAAAATATCCTTGTTGGATGAGGGATAGGACCCAAAAGTCCTGGGTTATCAGATTCCAAGCAGGGAGGGAGAGAGAGAGGGGGAGAAGGGACAGAGGAGTTAATGGGCCTGGAGGCAGCTAGTTGCAGGCTACCAGGCTTAACCTGAAAAGGGTGCTTCTGGGTGGGAGTAGAAGAGACAGACTTGGATGGAAGTTGTTTCCTAGGATATCTCTTAACCTTTGGAAGATTGGAGCCTGGCCTGCTTTCCGATAAAGGTGGTTTTGGTTGGATAATTCCTCTGAAACCTATGAGCAGGGGAAATAGATATGTTTTAGATCTTGCAGCTCATTGCCATTCTCTTGTAAAGATTTAAATAGTTCTGCAGCCTAGTACAAAACAAAGCCTTGTTGTCCAGAGGAGCATCCATGATCTTTGCTTTAATATCATCAGGCAAAGGTTGGAGCCTGAGCCATGAGTACCTCCTCAGGATGGACCCAGATGCAGCTGCTCTAGATGAGGCCTCCATGGCATCATAACTGCACTTAATGTGCCTTGTAACCTGGGCTGGGGAATTAAGAAAGGAGGAGAGATTAACCTTGTTGGGAGAATCAGGGAACTCAGAAATTAGCTTTCCTGCACCTGATAGAAGAGCCAATAAATATATGGCCATATGAGTTTGATAATTAATTGCCCTGAAGGCCACAGTATCAGAGGTACAGACCTTTTTCCCTATTCTCTCCATGACTTTGGTCTACTTATCTGAGGGAAGCAAGGAGGTAGAAGCAGCATTTCGGATGCCTTGTCTGCAGAGGGACACTTGAAGAAGAATTTGGAATCCTGAGGCACCATATAAAATCTGAGCGCTTGGGGGGCCAAAGGCTGGGAATAAGGGCACTTTGAAGCAACTGCAAAAGCATCTAAGAAGGCCGTCTGAACAGGGGGTATGGCAGATGGAGAGGGGGAATCCATCTGTAGGAGGTCGTGGTACCATTTTTGGATGTCAGATACCCAGCAGCAGTCCCACTTGAAAAACTCTCATCTTCAGAATAGTTCCCCCAAAGGAGATATCCTCCCCAGGGTAATCTGTGCCATTAGATTCGTCTTCTGGTGAGGAATAACTCAAAGGGGAAGAAATTTGGGCTGAATAAGCCAAAGATTCATCTCCTGACGACTCCTCATCATCTGAGGAAACCTCCTCAGAAGTCCTCTTTAAAGGAGTAGAGTGAGGAAATGAAGGAGAATGAAGAGCGTGAGCTTTGGTCTGTCCTAGGATTATAAAGGCATTGAATAAGCCTTAGGAAAAGGCCTGCCAATCCGGTGGTTGTTCCTGTGGGGCAGAGAAACATGCTTAGTCTTGAGCTTTTTCTTTTTTGGAACCTTCACGTGGTGGAAGGTGGATGGGCCAGATGTCAGCCCACACCCCACAATGTTGATAGGAACATCCTCTTGCACAATGATCTGGGTGACGCCATGCAGGCCTTCAGTAATAGCAAGCTGTGGTTTGCCCCCTACGCCCAAAGTCGAATGCCTCTGATTCCCTTGAGGACGTGCTGGTGGGGTCCTTCACAGCCTCCACTCCGGTACCCATTAAAGGAATGTCTACCAACTCCAGGACAGCCTCTGGGTCCAAATCAGCCTCCAGAGACATTCGGATCAGAAGGAACAGTGGGTAAATCAGGCTGTGGCTTTTTGGCCTTTTTTGATTGTGGCTTATCTGAAGGGTACCACGCAGCCTCCGCGACACGCTTAAGGCACTGATTCTCAAGATATAACTTCAGGGAAACTAAATGGCTATGAAGGGTTTCGGGTACAAAGGCCTTACAGATAGCACAGGCAGTATGGTCGTGGTCTGGGCCTAGGCAAAACAAGCAAAGGTCATGAGAGTCCTAATGTGGAATCTGCCCTCCACACTGACACTTGCTCTTCTTAGTTGACATGTAATCACAGCAGAACACAGTAGCCAAAATATTAAAGAAAACCCCAACGGGGTACTTATCTGAATCAGTGTTTGCAACTTGTCTGACGAGGAATGACCAGAGCAGGCAATCAGACATGCGGCAGAAAAGTTCTGATGTTGGTTCGTGCTGATGTCCACTTTATACTTCACGTCTCTTTATGGCCGACGTGCATTTGCTGATGTGTGCCATCGCATGTGCCTTACAGCAGCAATACACTTTTGTATACTTACCAGATGTATGAGTTAGCTGGTGGCGGACACCCACATGTTATGAATAATGCAGCATATGAATAGAAGGACATCTATTATTCTGTTTGAACTGTGGTTTATTTTTTTTTAATTGGCAGGTTGCACACCTGTAAAATGAAACCATAATGAATATGTCAGATTCTCCTCGCTCAGATAAGAATCCAGTAAATATTGCTGGGGTAGGGGAGTGTAATCTCCTCTCTCACTCTTCTTATTTTATTGGCGCAGCTGCCCTTAACATCGAAGGCTGCTATACTTGTGCAGTAATTCTAAGCCTCAGGGCTATACACTCCTTGGAAAACCTGCAATAATCAAAAGCAGCTGAGGCTGGTGCGGTGTCTGGTAGGTTGGCCAAACAGCCCAAAGCAACTGACCTCAGAAAAAAGCAAAATATGGCTCTTCTTGCTGGAAGGCCATCCAGAGTTTCCTGCAGAAGAGCGGTTGGGATAGTCTGGTGGAAGATACCATCTGATAGCTCAGCAAATATATGAGGTCATCGGACATCCACTATGCCTGCTGCTTAGTTTACTTGTAATATTTCAGTATCAATATTTTTAAGGCTATTTTTTCCACTTTATGGGATGGTCCCCTTTGAATACAAAAGTATCCTCCATACCAAAGTGGAAGAACATCCATCTTACTAATCCTACTAACGTTCTGTGATCAAGTAAGGTCTTCAAATTTTAGGCAATCACATGGAATATCTTTTGATTAAAAGTTACAAGATGCCCACAGGAACAGACAACAGACTATGTGGTTCTTTGCCAAACACAAGAAGCTGTATTGTTAACCAGTTTCTCCAGGGACATGAACCACAGAAAACAGTAATCTACGCAAATCCAAAATGAAAGCACACACAACTACAATATAAACTTCAACAGTTGTTTTTAAAACAAAAAGGTTCCCAAACTATGTATTTATCTTGGGAAGACATCTGGAAAGAACCACCAAACAGATGAACTAATAAATGATAACATCTTGTAACAACAAAGACCTGAAAATGGTGCAAGCTACTCAACCTTTAGGCATGTATCATCTAAAGTCTTATGCTAAGGCAGGACTCCAGCCCATTTTATGCATGTTCACAGATCTCTTGAAGTCAGAGTGGAAACAAGATATCAACTAATTCACACGATTAGCCACTGTAGCAGTGATCCCTATGAGGGACACTCCTTCTTAAAGTGACATTTGCAGTATTTTAAAGTGTATTTTGAGGGACAGGAAACACAAGCCTGTCTTAAACAGATGGCTGGAATAGCTTATCCCTATACAGATAGGCAGGATTTTTTTGTCAAAATACAAGTCAGTTGCTGATTAATAGAATCTTTTCTATTTAAACTTAGCCAGTGGACACTTTTCCAGTTATTCTGGCTTCATACAGGATATGACTGACTTCTCTACATACTAAAGATGAAGTGTTTGGAATCAAATGCAAATCCTACAGAGATGGAGCTTTAGGGTTATTAAACATGGATGCAATGCTGATTATTACTGATATGGCAACTGCAAGAGGGAGCTGGAGTGGAAGGACAGTATCTGTTGGAGCAGCTGGTACATCATGCCTCATCGCTGGAGTGATAATCTGACACTTTTGTTGTCACAATCTTTGATGTGCCTTTCTCATATAAAAATCTCATACTGAATGCCATCAAGAAATAGAAGGAAATGACCCCCTCCTACAGCACTGGGTTATTGCCTTGCTTTTGTAGCTGGAAGACGTGCCCCGTGCTTCATAAATGTAGGACTCCCTATCATCTTCAATGAAGACAAGAATAACATGCTGAAAAGTAACTCCACATTTAAAAGGGCTATGGTGTATTAACAAATACTGCATCCAACAGAAAGCACATGTCACATGGAAATTTTTTTTGAGCTGTGATATATAGGATCGCAGCTGCCTAGACATAGTAAGGCCTTGCTAAGTTTAGATCTGGTGGCAGCCAAAAAAGTAATTACTAGAAAATGGAAATCAAAGTCTAAAGCAACCATATTTGAAGTATTGAATATAAGAACAAAGATTTAGAAAAGGATAGGAGAAAAAATACATAGAAAATAACGGTAATTGTGGGAACAATTAATGCAGAATAATGTTCTGAAAGAGAAATGAGGTTCAAGGAAACACAGGAATTGAATGAGCTGTGTAATGTTTGACTGACAACGACTGTATATATTACAGGTGATGTATAATGCTTGCAAATGAAAATATGTCAGTATGGTTTGCTTTCATTTATATAACTGTATGATTGCCTATGTCATAAGTGAAAATTCAATAAAGATGTTTTTTGTTGTTGTTGTTTAAAAGAAAAGAATGTGTACGTCATATCTCCTTAACAATGCATCAAGGACCAAGTAAAGAGCATCCACATTTCCAAATTATGGATGCCAAGAAGAATATGGGGGCACAGCTATTAAATTTAGGTATTAAGTAAGGGTAATGCAGCAGTCTCAGTTTTGTCTAGCTGAAAAAAAATATGTTAGACAATTTGAAGGGTCAAGCTAACTTCAAGGATGAGTATTTGGCTAGTTGAAGATGATATAGGTTAATTAAAGACATACAGCTATATGTAAAAAACAAGTTATGTATTCACTGTAGTACTACATCTGTTGGCAGTTTTAACTCCGATAACCTCTGGGACTGAGGCCTATAGATATTTAGCTTAGCTCATAAATGTTTCCCAGGCTACATAAGCCTCTCCTCTTACCCATGAGCCTTAGTGCCAAAGGCCCTGCTTCAGATCTCAAACATCCAAGAGAAAAAAATCAATGAACACCAAGACTTTCAATAAATAGGACAGCATCCAGAAGGCAGAGGTTATGGTGGAAAAACAATGCCAATGGATATTTATCATTACAGTATTTGCAATGTGTCTATCTACAGTGGGAATTTCAGCTCAATCACCCCTAAAACATATTCCTCAGATAATCCTTTCAAGTGGCTCATTATGCAAGAATCCTTGGATTATGGCAGCTCATAATGCTGAGCTTGACCTGGAACCAACATCCAACTTAAATATCTTGTAAAGGTATACAGTGCTACTCATATACAAGCTGCATTGATGTCACCCTACAAAACACTTAAAAAATAAATAAATAAACTTGAGATGTAGCCATGAATCTAGTAGAATGGGCAATGGTAAAAAGAGGTGAAAGATATGCATACTTCGGCAGCGGGACAGACACGCCTCCCCTCCCTGACTCCTCACCCCTGAGGAAGTCAGGCAGAAACAATACACCTAGATACCTTCTGACCCATTTTCTTAGAAGAGAAGGAAATAAGCTGGGAGTCCTCCCTCATAGATTTGGTTCTGTCTAAATAAAGCTTGAGCTACCTGTCGACATCTTAATAATGCAGGAGATATTCACTCCAGTGACTACTACAAGAAGGACACAAAAATCATTTGATTAATTTATCTTAAATTCTTTAGCATCCTTGGGCAATGAAAAAGTATTGTTAAGTACTGACACCCTAACCTTGTGAGGAGAGGTACAAGGTGAATAAACGCAGAAGGCCTGCAGCACTAAAATTCTTCTTGTCCAAGTAATGGCCGCCAAGTAAAGTCTTCCTAGTGAGGAAGTATGTGGTTAACTTCTCTCTAGCATGAAATATACGTCTCACAAAAGCAGCAGGAGAATTCTAAGGGGGAAGCAACAAAAAAAGTGCTTCTCAACAAGGTTTTGCATACTTTAACAGGGGCCCGGAAAGCAAGGTTAGTAACCTGGGCAGAAACTGTAAGTAGCCTCAAACTTAATTTTAATCAAGGAAAACAGCCCTGAATCAAAAATCTGGGAAAGATATTCTACAACACTGACCCCAGCAGGTATGAATAGGTCTAGATGTCCTGCAGTGCACCAAGCAGCGAAGCAAGCCCACTTACAATGAGAAGTTTTTATAGTACCTGGCCTCCAGGCAGAAGTCAGTATCTGGACCGTAGCAGTCAGGTAAGAAGGATCCCTGATCATCAGTGGACCTGGAGAAAGCACTTCAGTGAGTGATGATCCTGATAAGGTTGGCCGAACAGGTGAGAAAGGAGGCTCCTGGAGGATCTTAGGAGGTGAAGTCTGTCCAACACAGGGAATCAAACTTGATGAGGCCAATGGGGATTAAGCAGGATGACTTTGGTACTGCTCATTTTGGCCTTCTCAAGGCATTTTGGAAACACAGAAATGAGGCATAACTGTAAAGAAAACCATTATCCCTGGAGAATCCCAAAATAATGGAAAAATAATTGCTATATTTATGGTTGGATGGGGATACAAACAGGTCACTGCAAAATTACCCAAGTAATATAAAATGTAACATGGTTTGAACCTTCACTGGACTGAAGTACCATTTGTGTGGCCATTAGCCTCTCTGGCAGGTGGGAAGAGAGTACCAAAGGAGTAATGTTTGTACAGCAAATTTCATTACCCAGCCAAAGTTGAGCTAAGTACTCAAATCTTAACTGATGGGAGCAAGACAAGTATCACTAGCATTCAAAGATCTGGATAGATCTACAGACAATTAAATGCTTGACCCTAAGAACACACAGAGGGCAGCTATGAACTTCCTGATACTTCTAACACTGCTAGTTAGTACTGGTGAAGGTATAAAGCTGGTGCTGTGTCTTTGTGAATAAACATTGTGGTTTACGGTGGAAACGCTATCCAAGTGCTTTTTGGGATTTGCTGTTTACTGTTAGGGCACTTTTCCTCCTTTGTACTGAGTCTGCACCTACATCCCAACACTTGGAAGGGAAGGCACAGGAGAAATGCAAAAATCTTGCAGCCGCATGCAGCACAACAGCCAAAATCTCAAGCTCTTGTCTCCTCCTCCCTGTCATCTCTAATGTTGGGAAAAAAGGGAAGAATGAATAGGTCTACTGGGGATGATGATGATGATGGGGGGAGGGCAATGTTCAAAACTTAATAAATACACATTTGTTTGTTGACTTGGGGGGATGGCAGGGGCCCAAAACAAAAAAGAACACAGTTGTTTATGTAAATTACAGAGTGAAGTTCTAACAAGTAAGAAAGCAGAATTATTTTCCAGCTGCTACAGGGCAGTCAAAATGCCTTTGCCAAAACACTGACCCAGTACGCAAGAAACTCCACTTGCATGTTTTTATTTATTTATTGCCCTCTGACTGGGACTGCCAAAAACAAAGGTCTGAGGTTCAACTGTGGCTCTTGGAGAATACACTGGTGGTGGTATTAAGAGTTTTATAATCTGTTATGTCATCACAGGGTCAATGCATGGATCTGCATCATAGGGCAATACACTGTGAAGGACCTGGGAATGAAGACTGGTTCCTTTCCTGAGTGGGCTCATCCCCAATGGCCTGAAGCAAACAGCACGCACCCAACTGTAGATGACACTATACATGCAAATGATAACAAAAGCCAGTCAGTGAAATATACTGACAAAATCCTTCCCATTAATCTGGCTAATGCACTACAGAATGTGTTATCTCTTGGAACCTCAGTAAAGACTCTCTAGGCTAAATAAGGCAAGGAGAGCTATGCCATAGCAATGCATAAAGCATAGGAAAAAAATACTGGATTGAAAGCCAGAAGACTGAAGTACATCAGACCTGGAAAAAACTCAGAAGTTAAACATTTAAAAAAAATACTCTGGTACCCAGTGGCTGTCAACTATGCTGTTATCTTCCGTATTCCATAACAGAAAATATTCAAAGTGTACATCAGGTGTTTCAGTCTTAGTAATGGTTAAATGCCAAAGGAAGCATGACTTTGTGCTTCCTCATTACATACTTCTCTTTCCAAAGGTGCCAAGTGAAGTGCAGGGTGCCTGTCTCAGAAGCCTTCTGCATGACAGGATAAAAATGACATGCAGATACCCGAAGGGAAAAGGTGAGACAAAGTTTAGTCCGAAGCTGTAGCATTTTTATGAAAACCACAACAGTCTCTAGTGGGGAGGGTGGTAGGACTGTTTGGTATAATTACCTAAATGATGGAGGAACCAAATACTAAAAGAAAGTTAAAAGACTTCTGAAGAAAAAGGGTGGGCACACAGGGGTGACTACTACCATCTGAAGCTTTACTGAGTGATAACAATCACCCACCGACAAATATATAAAAACTAAACATTCAGAGATGTGATACTGGAAAAAATACAAAGGTACTTCTGATCAGTCCTGATTGATGCTTTCTTAATTTATCCCTTCTTAAACCTAACTGAAGCAGCAGTGAAGTACTAAATTACTCTTCTATTTTCCCCTTATATATTCTGATAAGGTAGGAACAAAATGCTCCAACCAGTTCAATAGCCACATGACATCACCAGAGTTTTTTATGCAGGTATGCATTCTGTGTTCACCGTACCTCTCAAACTATAAGTGTTATGAATCATAGCACCATTCATTAGAAATAATAACAAATGCACAAAAAGGTAAACACTGTAGTACCTTATGCACTAATTAATTTCCAAATAAAATACATGACAAATGAGTGATAAGGAATATCTTCATAAAGTCATAGTAATGATACAATAATTCATCTGCCCAAAAAGTTTTAATTTTGTTATGAACATTTGTAAACCTATACATCTAAATTAAAATACAACAATGAAGTTCACATTGTTATATTAAAGAGAACTGAGAGGTACAATATGAACACAGAAAAACAAGGAGCCTACTGACAATACTGTCTAAATTCCCCAGGATGGTCTGCACATGTGTGGTCAGAGAAATAATACAATGCAAGAATAAAATTCTAATATTCTGTGAACCAAAGCAACCACCACACAACTTTGAGGCTGGGCTCTTTACAACAACACTACATTTATTATAAATAATAAAGCATTTAAAAATTCTAACTTCTAGACAATCTTCTGAACGTATCCTTCAAACATTGAGAAATATGAATAAAAGATTGCCCAAAACCTAATATTCTTTGTTGTCGCTTTCTTATTGCATTTTATGAAACTGCTTTTTCAATGCTTTATTATATTTTAATGATTACAGTACTATGCTATTCTTTGTTGGTTGTTTTGTGTCACATTTTAGATGTTAATTGTACTTTTTAATATGCATAGGGTGATGCAATTTATTATTTTTTTCAAACACTGTCATCATGGAGTTTTCACTAAACAGTACCAATGCTCTGAATGTTTGCAAAATAATTGAAATCTGCAAGCTGTATAACCATACTGATAGCATACGTAGTAGGATCCTTTGGAATATACTTATAATAAATTAGTTTATGATATTTATCACTTTATAATACAAACAAAAGGTTAATGCACTGAAACCCCTCATTTGTGACAATGTGTACGAATATACATGTCTCTGCTTTCATGAGCTGCAGTAGGAAGAGAAATTTATGACACAAGGGTTCAAAGACTTGTGAAAGAGTGGGAGACTGGAATACACAGAAAAATTAACTGTCTTGCAATGAAATAAAGAATCTGATCTATACTGTGTTGACACAAATGCCACCACCAGTGGAGATGTTGTGTTAATGCTGTCTCAGCCTGCAGCTACAATAAGAATAAAAATACTTCTAAAAGCAAAGCTTTAATGGGATCTGACTGGTTATTAGTTGCCCTAACCTTTATGTCCCTTTACAGTGCCTTCCTGAAGACCAAAACTGCTCACATATGAATACTGTTTGCATTTAAAAAAAACTTAATTTGATTCAATGTGCCTAAAGACAAAATGCAGCAATGTGTGCAGCAGAAATTACTCAGTGTAAGCATGCTACATAGAGAACATCAGTCATGAACCTGTGCCAAAAATGTTTGATTCTGGACTTGTAAACTACTTGTTAATTTAAAAAAAAACACTTTCATGACAAAGCCTCACTAAACAAAATCATATATCCTTGGAAACTGAAGAGGAATACAAAACACTCAGCACAAGAAGGAAACAAAATACTGAGTCCTGATAATTCCTTGTGAATGCTGATACCTACAGTACCTTGGCTTCTTCTGAGCTTCCTTTTATTAAGCAGTTGGCGGCCAATCAACTGTACAATCCATGCATACCCAACACAAGGCTGACCAATCAGAACTTTTGTGTCTGATTATGGCCACTAGGGGTCATTTCCATAACTCCTTCATCTTCCTCTCTTAAAACCTAGTTGCCTCGTGGTTTGAGCGTCTTTTCAGGCTTGTTGGCTGTTGGTGAAGCACCCTCCAAGAGGAAAAACGCTGAGAGAAGAAGGGAGCCACTTTTGAGATTTTAAGTATTTTTCTCTGTTTATTTGCTAAGTTTTTCTGCATAGCTGCCTAGCTTGAGCATTTTCTGGCTTGTTAAACTTGATTTCTGTATTAGTAGCTGTATTTAGAGCACAACCAAAAGCTGTTTGCTGAATTTCCTGTTTGCACTTAATTTTAAATCGTTTTTTCTTAAAACTTGCATATTTTCTGTCCTTGACCTAGCACTCTTGTGTGGGGTCATTTACTGCACTGTTATAACTTGATATTACTTGTGAACCTCTGCTATCTCTGTAAAAACAAAAACAAAAAAAAATCTTGCTTTTTCCCACTTTTCTGAGAGTTAAAAGTTCAGTTACAGGCTTGCTGTTCCTGAACTGTTTGAAAGTTTCTGTGAGGCCATTTTGCTTGGGCTGAAGGAGGGTCTCTGTGTTCATCAGTGGCAGTGACTAACATTGAGCAGCTTCCCTGCCCCGGAGAGGTGGTTACTGACTTGAAACTGTAGTTTTATTGGCCACTAGGGGTCATTTCCATAACTCCTTCATCTTCCTCTCTTAAAACCTAGTTGCCTCGTGGTTTGGCGTCTTTTCAGGCTTGTTGGCTGTTGGTGAAGCACCCTCCAAGAGGAAAAACGCTGAGAGAAGAAGGAGCCACTTTGAGATTTTAAGTATTTTTTCTCTGTTTATTTGCTAAGTTTTTCTGCATAGCTGCCTAGCTTGAGCATTTTCTGGCTTGTTAAACTTGATTTCTGTATTAGTAGCTGTATTTAGAGCACAACCAAAAGCTGTTTGCTGAATTTCCTGTTTGCACTTAATTTTAAATCGTTTTCCTTAAAACTTGCATATTTTCTGTCCTTGACCTAGCACTCTTGTGTGGGGTCATTTACTGCACTATTATAACTTGATATTACTTGTGAACCTCTGCTATCTCTGTAAAAACAAAACAAAAAAAAAATCTTGCTTTTTCCCACTTTTCTGAGAGTTAAAAGTTCAGTTACAGGCTTGCTGTTCCTGAACTGTTTGAAAGTTTCTGTGAGGCCATTTTGCTTGGGCTGAAGGAGGGTCTCTGTGTTCATCAGTGGCAGTGACTAACATTGAGCAGCTTCCCTGCCCCGGAGAGGTGGTTACTGACTTGAAACTGTAGTTTTATTGGCCACTAGGGGTCATTTCCATAACTCCTTCATTTGTCCTCAGAGGAGTGGTTTAAGGCAGTAACTTGTAGTTTATTGGCCATTTTGGGTCATTTCCTGTCTTTTCCAGCCCCTGCTATAAAGCACGCTTTAGCGATTAGCTGATTTAGCCCGATGAAGCGGAGTTGCTACCGTTGCACACTACGGCAGCAGCGGTTAAGCAGGTTTAAACTATTCGGGCTACCTAAAGTCCACTCTTCAAATTTTCCTTAAAACTACCTTCCTCGAACTATACTACTGATCTAATCAGCTTATCCTATAATTAAAAGATCATCTCTACTTGACTCCAAGTAGACTATTCTCTATCTGTTAAGCGTAGCACTTGCTCCTACAGTACTTATTACCTTGATACGCACTCTTGTCATAGATAGTACCCCAAAAGGCAACCCCCATTTCTCGGTCACCCACGTCCCCGGAATCTTTTAAAGTTTTTGTCTATTCCTTCTAGCATGTCGAGGGATCAGTTGCTAGTGTCCTCTCCTGCTCAGCTGGTTAACCTGGGAATATTGAGGCAATGTTACAATTGCCTCATGTACACAGACAACCCTCTCCTCCTCCCACAAAACACAAATACATGCGAGAGATGCAACTATACGGCCAAACTGGAGGCTGAGCTCTCTCAACATAGGACTGGCAAGACCAGTCAGGAGGAGAAGGTTACCACACACACTATAGACCCAGTCTCACATAGTACCATTACAACCTCAAATCATACACATAAACACACAAAGACATACTCGGAGGCTCTGATCAAAAATCTACCAAAACAGCAGAGGCCACCAAAGCAGACACCCAAACAACCACCACTTCAGAACACAACACCTGCAACACATAGACCTCACAGTCAGTGTGTCAAACAGTCACAGCCCTTAAGGCCAAACACAATGCCAGACACACTAGTCATTGGTGACTCCATAGAAGGACACACTGACGTCCCGCTCACCAGACTGCGTAAGGAGAAGGTCACAGTAAGCTGCCTGTCGGGCGCTAGAATCCGCCACATAACACAAGCACTCAGGTCTCTCAACAGCAGGTACAAATATGACTCAGTCATTGTCCACGCTGGTGTAAACGACCTGAGACGTACCTCCTTGGACTACATGAAAAGAGACATTGAGGAGCTCTCTGATTATGTAGCCCAGGCAGGTATGACCCTGACCTTGAGCAGTATCCTACCTTCACCAAGAATGATGCCACAATACAGAGATAAGATGATCAGCTTTAACAATTGGCTTAAACACTGGTGTCATTCAAAGGGGATCCAGTGTCTGCCTGGGATGACATGCTGGACAAGCCACGCTGCTTCGCAAGGGACGGCTTGCACCTGTCACCCCTGGGATTCGGATATTGGCAAAGGCTCTTGCCACCCCCATAGTGCCTTTTTAGGCAAGGCTCAAATTCTAAACCTACCACCCTAGAACACAAAAAGGAAAAAAACTAAGGGTAATGCTGCTCAATGCCAGAAGTCTAAATCTCAAAATGCACGCACTCGAGGCCCTTCTCAGTATGGAGAACATCGATGTCTGTGCTGTGACAGAAACCTGGTTCAAGGCTCCTGAGAGCACCCCAGCGCTATCAGGTTTTACCTCATATCATGCGTTCCGCCCCAAAATCCGGACAATACCAAGAAAGGAGGGGGTATCCATATTCATCAAGGACACCCACACCTCAAGACTGGTGGCAACGCGACGATGCATCAGAGACCATCCAGGTGCAATTAACCATAGGCAAGACTGCTCTGCAAATTGTAGCATGTTACAGGCCACCCTCACAAACTCAGGAACCTCACATGGCCTTCCTGAAAACACTAGAGGGGATAAATGTATCACCAAACACCATCATACTAGGTGACTTCAATTACCCTAATATAGACTGGGAACACTACTCAAGCCCAAACACCCTAGCCCAAAAGTTCCTGGAATTCATAAACTCAAATGCCATGGAACAACTAGTCACCATCCCCACAAGAGGAGATAACATACTTGATCTCATCATCACGAACATGGGAGCACAATGTTCAACACCGAGGTGTACCTCTCACTGGTGAGATCAGACCACAAACTAATCTCGCTGGAGGTCCTCATCCCACCCCCACCTGAAATAAAAAGACCACAGTAAAACTTCTCAAAGCCGACTTCACACTTCTAAAGACTAGTGTGGTCTCCTTTAAGGCCCCGAGCGGGAAAACAGTACTCAAGCCGCTGAATCACTTACAAATGCCTTCTACCAGCACCTGCAGGACTGCATGGATAAGGCAATCCCAAGCAAAACAAAGACTCTTTGTACCAAAGGCAAGCGTCCAGTCTGGTGGACCCCAGCCATAAACAAACTCTACAACAAAAGGAGGAAGCTACTACAAGATAGAGCAAAATCCTTAAAAGGTAAGACACCCTTGATCACTATAAGTAAAAACTAAGAGCTCTCATAAAATCATCCAAAGCAAATTTCGAGAAAATAGCTAAAGACTCAAAAAGACAATCATAAGGCCTTCTTTAGCTATGTTAGAAACCTGGGAGGAAACTCCCAGATATGCTCAGAGCTAGTTCAAAATGATGTGAAGATTACTGATCCTACAGACATTGCCAACATACTGGCTGACAGGTTCAGTGCAAACTTCTCCCCCCCCAAAAGGAGAGATATCTATACCAAACGATTGCAGCCCCCAAACATCTCCAGCGCCCAAGTGAGAACTGCTCTCTCCAGCAAAACACAGCATCCATGGGACCTGATGGTGTCCCCGGCTGTGTGCTCCATGAACTCAATGAGGAATTAAACCCACAGCTAGGACAGCTGTTTAATCAAAGTCTTACCTCTGGATACGCACCCAGGAGTGGCGCACTGCAACTGTGGTACCACTTCACAAAGGCGGTGCCTCCACCGACCCTGGAAATTACCGCCCATTAGCTTGACAAGCCTTATCTGCAAAGCCATGGAGAGGATCATAATGGATCTCATAAATAAAGACATAGGGAATTTGCAGACTTTGGATCCAACCCAGTTTGGCTTTGTCAAAGGCAGATCATGCCTTTTAAACTTGGTCGACTTTTTCAAACAGTCACCAAAGCCATTGATGAGGGAAAGGCAGTCCATACAGCCTACCTCGATCTGGCTAAGGCCTTCGATACAATACCCCACTCGGGTATCATTGAAAAACTCATCAGCTTAAATGTCAACCCATACATCACAAGATGGGTTGCAAACTGGCTGAGTGACAGAA
This sequence comes from Protopterus annectens, assembly GCF_019279795.1. Lineage (NCBI taxonomy): Eukaryota > Metazoa > Chordata > Ceratodontiformes > Protopteridae > Protopterus > Protopterus annectens. The sequence continues at coordinate 1,642,692,185 of NC_056741.1, read as the reverse complement.
CCCACAGGGTCAGAGTTGCTGGCGCCATGTCAGACTCAAAGCCTGTCACAAGTGGTGTCCCACAGGGCTCAGTCCTGGGCCCACTCTTGTTTGGCATCTACTTTTCCGAAGTACAAGCAAACACAGGAGGGTTATGGCTGACAAAGTTTGCAGATGACTGCAAACTGGGCCATAGTAGAAAACACATCTGATACAGATATCCTTCAGAAGGGTCTCACAGAAACCGATAACTGGTGCCAGAGCCACGGCCTAAAGTTAAATGCCAAAAAATGCATAGTCATACCCTTCGGGAAAAACAAGGTTACCCCTAGCTACCAAATAGGTGGCAATCCACTGAGCACAGAAGAAGTTATCAGGGACCTGGGGACCCAGGTTGATAGTAGTCTGTCATTCGACACCCATGTAGCTAAAGTAGTTAGGAAGACCTTCTACACTGCCCACCTTATCATGAAGGATTCTCATCTAGATCAAGGAGGTCAGAGTCTCCCTTTACTCATCACTCATCAGACCAATGATTGAGTACAATGCCCCATTCGGAATGTATCTGACCCAACACTTGCAGCAGCTGGAGAGGCCACAAAAGTTCCTCACCAAAAGGATAAAGGGTCTCAAAAATCTGTCCTATGCTGCCCGACTGAAAGAACTCCAGCTCTATTCAGTCGCTTACCGCTTGCTCAGAGGTGACCTTTGCCTAACATACAAGGCCATGTCAAACCCAGATTTGATGAATATGCTTCACCTCAAAAATCTAGATCCATCAGAGCCACAAGGGCGGAGACTTAAACCTTGACACGGCTATTAATAGGACGTGCTGGAGGGATAGATTCATCACCCAAAGACTCCCTATGCTGTGGAACAAAATCCCGGTACATGTGAGGCAGAGCACCTCGCTGGCCTTGTTCAAGAGAAATCTTGACCAATGGATGGGAGATCACAGATATACCCCAGGGATAACCTCAGTGTCACTGCTCGACAGAGGCACAGCAAAATAATGGGTATAGTTCCCCATACTAAAGGGGTGGCGTAAGCCACAAAACAATGGGCTAGGCTTGTAAATGCCCTTGGGCAGATAGCCTAGTATGAACCTATGAACCTATGAGTGATAAGGAATATCTTCATAAAGTCATAGTAATGATACAATAATTCATCTGCCCAAAAAGTTTTAATTTTGTTATGAACATTTGTAAACCTATACATCTACATTAAAATACAACAATGAAGTTCACATTGTTATATTAAAGAGAACTGAGAGGTACAATATGAACACAGAAAAACAAGGAGCCTACTGACAATACTGTCTAAATTCCCCAGGATGGTCTGCACATGTGTGGTCAGAGAAATAATACAATGCAAGAATAAAATTCTAATATTCTGTGAACCAAAGCAACCACCACACAACTGAGGCTTTACAACAACACTACATTTATTATAAATAATAAAGCATTTAAAAAATTCTAACTTCTAGACAATCTTCTGAACGTATCCTTCAAACATTGAGAACATGAATAAAAGATTGCCCAAAACCTAATATTCTTTGTTGTGCGTTTCTTATTGCATTTTATGAAACTGCTTTTTTCAATGCTTTATTATATTTTAATGATTACAGTACTATGCTATTCTTTGTTGGTTGTTTTGTGTCACATTTTAGATGTTAATTGTACTTTTTAATATGCATAGGGTGATGCAATTTATTTTTCAAACACTGTCATAGTTTTCACTAAACAGTACCAATGCTCTGAATGTTTGCAAAATAATTGAAATCTGCAAGCTGTATAACCATACTGATAGCATACGTAGTAGGATCCTTTGGAATATACTTATAATAAATTAGTTTATGATATTTATCACTTTATAATACAAACAAAAGGTTAATGCACTGAAACCCCTCATTTGTGACAATGTGTACAAATATACATGTCTCTGCTTTCATGAGCTGCAGTAGGAAGAGAAATTTATGACACAGGGGTTCAAAGACTTGTGAAAGAGTGGGAGACTGGAATATACAGAAAAATTAACTGTCTTGCAATGAAATAAAGAATCTGATCTATACTGTGTTGACACAAATGCCACCACCAGTGGAGATGTTGTGTTAATGCTGTCTCAGCCTGCAGCTACAATAAGAATAAAAAGACTTCTAAAAGCAAAGCTTTAATGGGATCTGACTGGTTATTAGTTGCCCTAACCTTTATGTCCCTTTACAGTGCCTTCCTGAAGACCAAAACTGCTCACATATGAATACTGTTTGCATTAAAAAAAAACTTAATTTGATTCAATGTGCCTAAAGACAAAATGCAGCAATGTGTGCAGCAGAAATTACTCAGTGTAAGCATGCTACATAGAGAACATCAGTCATGAACCTGTGCCAAAAATGTTTGATTCTGGACTTGTAAACTACTTGTTAATTTAAAAAAAAACACTTTCATGACAAAGCCTCACTAAACAAAATCATATATCCTTGGAAACTGAAGAGGAATACAAAACACTCAGCACAAGAAGGAAACAAAATACTGAGTCCTGATAATTCCTTGTGAATGCTGATACCTACAGTACCTTGGCTTCTTCTGAGCTTCCTTTTATTAAGCAGGCCAATCAACTGTACAATCCATGCATACCCAACACAAGGCTGACCAATCAGAACTTTTGTGTCATGGATATGACTGCCTGCATTTTCGAAGAACTGAACAGTGAAACATTTATATACATGAAGCAATTATTATCAAGGAACCAATCCAAATGGACTGCTGCCCATCACTTGTTCTTTATGACTATTCCCAGTTCAGTCTCCAAAAAGGGAAAGGAAATCACAACTTCAAAGTTTTTTTTCTTTCTCCATATGTCCATCGTAAGCTGGAAGATTCCAATGGGGGTGAGCTGCAAGGTGTTCCCTTTTATTTATGGCTTTCTTCCTGTGCCATAGCTGAAGTCTTGCTCTCTGTATTCATTGTCCCTTCAAAGCGCTGGGAAGCAATGGCTGCTTGGTGTGACATGCTTTTCCTCACAATGTCTCCTTTTCGCCACAAAGTCACTTCCTATAGGGAATGATTCACAAACATTGAACACATTTACTTATTTGATGAATATTAAAATTACATTCATGCCATCTTTAAGAAAACATATAAAATAAAGCATTAATACTACTATTGTCTATTGGCTACAAATACATTAACACAATATGCACACACACACGCCACAAATGTGATATGCTGAAAAGTGAGATCTAATACTCACGGCTGCATGCTACTGCAAACCACTGGTACGCCACTGATAAGAATAAAAAGTTGATCAGAAGTAGTTTACTTCATTTGATCTTCAACCTGTGGGTATCGGATCTGTAATGAATCCGAGCTGGCAACTTCACAAGCATATGCTCCAAGCTCTAAGCTCCTCCCCCTGTCCATAATACATGACCACTACCTTCCAACCCACAGATCTCGTGGTTCCAACACATCACGATTCTTGAGCTCCAGGTTGTGAGTAGGTATTTTGAAGAGTTTTTTCCCCTGTTTATTAGTGTTTAGTGTGTGTGCTGGTAGCATAGGTTTCCTCCCTTCCTCCCCCTCGCTGGTGCATTGAGCTTAAGTACTTTTTCTTAGTTTTAGGTAGTTTTGTAGTAGTTAGACTTTTCCACCTCCCCCACCTCAGCCTTCTGTGTGCTTGTAGTTTTGAGTGTGTGGTGAGTGGAGTCTATCTTTCAAAATCTTTTCTTGTTTTTGGGACTAGTTATGGCTGATCTCCTTAAGCAAGTCTTTAAAAGATGCACTGAGTGTGGCCACAAACTGTCACCTGCTGACGGCCACACTCTTTGTGTTCTTTGTTTAGGTGTGGCCCATTTGTCTATGGACTGCAATATTTGCACGGGTTTTAACCCGCGAGCCCTTAAAGATCGTAGGGCTAAACTAGTGATGAAGGGCTTGCTCCCTTCTACGGAGGCGGCCACCTCCACTTCTGCTTCAATCACAGCTGCGGCTGTGACCGCCTCTCCTTCTACTCCCTTTCTTGCTTCTCCTACCCACAGGCTGGGACTCGTCGTCCTGCCTCTAAGCCTGTGGAAGGAGAGTGTAGAAAAGGCAGAGAGAAGGAGAGAGAGAGCATAGGAGTGATAAGAGAAAGAGGTCCCCAGACCTCTCAGCTCCGAGTGGGCCTCCCACCAATCTTCAGTCTAGGCATTGTGACTCCCCTCGACTCTGATCTCCTAGAATTTCTCCAGAGGCGGAGGAGCCCAGACCACCTTCTAGAGCCTTGGTTCTCCGACCCGCCAGTTCGGAAGTTCGTAGCTTCGTCATGGTCCACCCACAGTCTCTCCGAAGTTGACATGGATAAAATGATACGGAGATTTACTCGCACACAAATTCAGATGGGAGTCTTGCCAGCCCCCTCTCCCTATGGAGGGGGGGGGGAGCTCGCTTCCCTTCTTTACACCTATATCTCCTTCTCAGATCTGATCCCCGGTTTCGGAGTACATGGATCCGAGAGTTCCCCTAGTCAGGGGGTTGGCGCCAATGGTACCTGTTTCCTTGACGCCGGCAGCTGCTTGGAGAGTGTCGGATCCAACTAGTTAGGATCTGAGTGGCTCTCGGATCCAGAGCCTGGGTGTCAGATCCGAGGGGGTGGGGCTTTTTCCATTGGTTCTGACCTTGTCGGGTCACGGCTACCTCCTCGGATCTCCGTTTACTTTGGGCCCAGGTCCGATTCCTGGGTCGGATCAGTGTTCCTGGAGACTTTTGGCATGGGCCGGTCTGCTTCCTGGGTGTCCCCTCCCGTGGATCCATTAGTGGACTTGGTCACCTTGCGGACTTGGAAGGAGCCAGACACTGTGGAACCAATCCCTAAATGCCCGGACAAAATATTGAGCCCCCCCTGCAGACAGACCAGCTTGGAATAAAGGGTCCCTGGTAGACACTATGGTGGTAGCAGCCACCACCAAGAAGGAAATAGCTCAGGAGAGTTCCTCGGTCCACCCTCTTGACCGTGAGTCTCGAATGATGGATTGCCTAGGAAACCGGGTTTATGCGTCAGCGACCTTTTCTATTAGGGCGCTGAACTATCTGGCCCATGTTACTCGACTACAGTGCAACCTGGTTAAGGAACTGGCTGAGTCTCCCCCAAAGTCCATGTCGCAGGAGGACAGGGCTATGTTCTCCGCGAGAATGGCTACCTTGACAATGGCTTCAAATATGTCTATGTGACTCCTCTCACATGCAACCGAAAAGTGGCTAGGGCAGCTGGGTCCAGCGTGTCCATGAGGTGTAATGCCTGGCTCAGATTGTGTCAGTTCACGGAACCTTCAAAGAGTCTTTTGCGAATGCCCCATATGATGGCTCTTCCCTCTTTGGTAAGACCGTCCGTGACACCTTGGTCCAGAGTGAGAAAGAAGGGAAGACACTGTCTGCTGTCGGAATCCGCTTCTCTTACCCTCAAAGATCCTTTTTTCGGAATCAGCGAGGGCAAAAGAAGATGTGGTTCAGGAAGTCTCAGTATTCCCACGACACTCAGGGTCCTTCTTCCCCGAGGGGCAGAGGGGGACAGGACAGACGCAGGCCCAGAGGCAGAGGGGTTCTGAGGAATTTTGGGTCTCGAGAACCATTCTCGGACAGGCCCGCGCAGCAACTCTGAGGAGCTGCCCGACTGCTCTGCTCTGGAGGCTGTCGGGAGTCACCTGTCGTTGCACCTGGCAGTATGGGAGTCCATGGCATCAGACCGTTTGGTGCTTCAGATAATTTCCAGATGCTATTCAATCCCGTTTGTGGTTCTCCCTACACCTTACAAACACTTCCCAGATGTACCATCCACGCAAAGGGAGGCAGCAGCGCTAGTGGTTTCCAAGCTGCTAAAGAAAAGAGCCATCAAACCCGTCCCCCACACATCAGTCCGGATCGAGCATCTACTCGAGGTCCTTTTTGGTGCCAAAAAAGATGGGGGACTTGAGGCCCATTCTGGACCTGTCTACTCTGAACTTGTCAGTTGCCAAAGAGAAGTTCCAGATGGTCACTTTAAAGTCCATCCTGCTGTACCTGCAAGAGAGCGACTGGATGTGTTTGTTCAACCTCCAGGATGCCTACTATCACATAAAAATGCACAGAAGCTTCAGGAGGTTTCTCCGCTTCTGGCTAGGAGCCAATCATTATCAGTTTTGAGCCCTACCCTCTGGTCTCACCACAGTCCCCAAGGTGTTCACCAAAGTGATGGCAGTAGTAGCGGCTCACCTAAGACTTCATGGGATTCAGGTCTACCCTTACCTGGACGATTTGCTCCTTACTGCTCCTACCAAGCATCTACTTTGTCAGACCAGAGACTATTTCCTACATCTTGCACACTATCTAGGGATTACAATCAACACAGCCAAATCTCTTCTAAACCCTGTCCTGGTTATAGAATACATAGGAGCATGAATAGACACGTTACAGACAAAAGTTTTCCTGACCTTGGAGAGAGTTCGAAATTTAAGGATGCATGTCACCTTCATTTATCGATCTCATCTTTCCTCAGCAGAGTCAGTTTTAAGGGCCCTAGGTTCTATGGTAGTGAAGATAACACTTCTACCATGTGCTCGCTTAGATATGCGAGTACTACAGTGGGCTCTAGCGGTGCAATGGTCTTTGTTGGATCTTCCGTTGTCACACCCGATACACATCAGCAGAGTCTGCATGTCGTCCCTTCTATGGTGGATGCAGTCTTCAGAAATCATTGTTGTTCGGGAAGGACAGTCCAAGGCATGTGGTCCCGATCAAGATCAGTTTGTATATAAACGTTCTAGAGATGAGGGTGGTCCTTTTAGTGTTGCAGGCCCTTCATGCCTTTCTACCTTTGGGAGCCATTGTAATCCAGTCAGACAACATGTCGGTAATCTGGTACATCAACAAACAGGGAGGGACCAGATCTTACCTTCTTTGTCGCGAGCCCATGAGAGTTTGGGAATGGGCAATCTCCACCGGTCGTTTTCTGGTAGCAATGCATATTCCGGGATGGTCCAACATTCTGGCGGACAAACTAAGCTGGACTATTCTGATGCCTTACGAGTGGTCTCTGAATCCTTCATCAGCGGAGCAAATCTTTCTAGACTGGGGTCGGCCTTGCTGCGATCTCTTCGCATCTCCTTCCAATGCGAAGTGCAGTGAGTTCTTTGCTCTGACCCCCCCGCCGGGGGAGTCCCCCAGAGATGCTCTAGTCCATGTTTGGCCTCCCGGTCTTCTTTATGCTTATCCTCCTGTACTCCTTATTCTGAAGTTCCTACAGAAGGCTTGACGACTGGGGAGCAAAGTGATCCTCATTGCCATGTTTTGGCCTTGCCAGGTATGGTTTTCCTTCCTTTGGTCTCATCTTCTAGCTCCTCCTTGGATCTTGGATCCCATTCAGGATCTCATTTTGCACCCCTCTCTCGATCCGTCATCTGAATCTGGACAGTCTGAAGCTCATAGCTTGGCTGCTCCAGTTCCCTTAATTGCTAGGACTCCCAGATTGTCTTCCTTGGTCTGATCTATTCTGGTGGCAGCTCATAAGTCGTCCATCAGGAAGATTTATGGCAGCAAATAGAAGCTTTTTTCCTTTTGGGCCTCTCAAAGGAGTTTAGATCATTTCACAGCTCCCATTTCAGCTATCCTTGACTTTTTGGCAAATATTTTTCAACAAGGGGCTAGCTCGTCTATGGTCAAGGTTCAACTAGCTGCCATTTCTCATTTTCACGTGGGTGAGAACTCTGCTTCTTTGGCCTTTTCCAGACTGTGCAAAGCCTTTATCAAAGGTACCTTCCTCTTATGTCCTCCTGTCAAAGATCCCATTCCCCCCGTGGGACCTTACTATGGTACTTCAAGCATTGGTTGCTCCTCCATTTGAATCTGAAGCAACCACAGATCTTAAGTTTTTGTCTTGGAAAACAGCCTTTCTAGTGGCTATCACCTCTGCTAGGAGGGTTTCAGAACTTCAGGCGTTGCCTTTCAAGGTCCCATACATGATTTTTTTCACAAGGACAGGGATTCTCTTCGCACCAGTCCTTCTTTTCTCCCAAAAGTAGCATCGGAGATTAATATAAATCAAAACTATCAATTTACCGGTTTTCCTTCCAAATTTTACAAACAAAATTGAATAGAAGTTGCATTTGTTGGATGTTCATAGACAGTTACGGTTCTATTTGCATAGGACCAAAACTTTTTGTAAATCTGACCAGTTGTTTCTGTCCTTTTCTAAGCCTTTGGGTAAACCTATTTCCAAGGTGACCATTGCTAGGTGGATCTCCCTATGTATCCTTCAGATCTACAAGGATAAAGGTTTGTCTCCTCCGGGTCAGGTTAGAGCTCACTCGACAAGGTCCATGGCTACTTCTGTGGCTTTTTGGTTGAGAGTATCCTTAGTCGATATTTGTTCTGTGGCTACTTGGCCCTCATCTCATACCTTTATTTCTCACTATAAATTGGATTTGATTTCCCGAAGGAGAGCATCCTCTGGTTCCGGGGTGCTCCGGAATATCCTTCCATGAGGGCCACCCAGGTGTTTAGTAGCTGGGGATTCTGTCCCACAGGTTGAAGTTCAAATGAAGTAAACTACTTCAGATAAAGAATTTATGTACTCACCATAACGTTCCATCTGAGTAGCTCTACTTCATTTGTCTTCGACCATCCCTCCCGCCTTCCCCCTGTCCTTACCATATGGACAGCACTCATAGCTGTTTTTTTGTGTGTGTAAGGTGTTTTGGGATTGGGTTGCTCAGTGTAGGGTGCAGCAAACTTGATCTGAGGGCTGGAAGGTAGTGGTGGTGTACTATGGGTAGGGGAGGAGCTTGGAGCTCAGAGCAGATGCTTGTGAAATTGCCGGCCTGGATCCGTTACGGATCCGATACCCACAGGTTGAAGACAAATGAAGTAGAACTACTCAGATGGAATGTTATGGTGAGCAAATAACTGCTTTTTTTTAATAAAATTATTAATCAGATACCACACACACACACACACACACACACACACACACACACACACACACACACACACACACACACACAAAATATGCAGAAATGCTTCTGCTTAGGCACTGTTAGAATAACACCACTAAAAGGAAAATATTAACTCTCTTTCTGGACTCGAAGTCAAGACCTCCAGCATACTGGGCTGGTGTCACTGCTGCTGGATCAACAACAGCCTCTGCACATACAGGTGTTGAGTTTTTCATTTTGTTCGACTACAGACCCTATATATGACAGTGTACTACCTGTAGTTGAAAACTGACAAAACTGAACCTAAACTGACTTGTGTAAAAAGAGAGAAAGTCAAAATATTGGGGGTGGGGTGGGGAGGGGATATACATACACACACACACATACATATTTTATATATATATATATATATATATATATATATATATATATATATATATATATTTTTTTTTTTTTTTGCATGGGGACAAAGTTCACAGCATCCCCCACATTCCCTGCTACTTATTGCTTCATTTCATCCTCCACATGCCCTGCTACTTATCCATACCAACTCTGGGACTGTACAACTGTGGGAAAGGACAAATTCCTCATCTATATATAAATGTGTATGTATATACATAAATGTGCACATGTGTGAGTGCATAACAGGGAGGCAAAATATGGTTGAATTTGCTTTTGGCTCACATCTGTTTAGTCAACACAGTTTTGTAGACTAAGTAGATGGTCGACAGTTGTGTGAGGCTGCACAATTCCCATTGTTGAGGAATATGTCCTTTGCCCTGGTAATGTCCTAATCTCTGAGATGTGGTGGGTGCAGTCCCCTCCCACATGCTACCCCTTGCAAAGCAAACAATGTATTTTTTCTTTTTCCTTTTGTATGCACCAGAGTAATTTGCTTGGAGCATATGTAGTAAGGTATCAACATTTACACTGTTGATGTTTGAGACGTCAATATTTGGGTCTGTCAATCATATTTAGTAAACCCATATATATATATATATATATATATACACACACATATATATATATATATATATATATATATATATATATATATATTTGAAACCCTTTACATCACCTTACTCACATGTGCTAACCCTAACCCAGCCACTGCCCTTAACCTCAACACTCTATTACCTTACCAAAACCCCTTTCCCTCTCAGCATCACTTCACAAGACACTCACACATTCAGTTCACAACACTAAAACTATCACTTAACCTCACTCTTATTCTAACTCCAACCCAGAAAAACCTGACCACACACACACATACACCATGCAACAAACAAAAACACATGCAAACATTAAATCTGTTCCCTTCCTTAGCCCTAACTCTTAACTCACAAACACTTGTATATTATACACTTCTATTACTAATGCCAAAGCTTTCTGTATTTATGAAAGCTTCAGCATTAAACAAAGCCACACTTACTTTCATGCACATAAACCTATAAATAAAAGGAATAGTCACTATTCCTCATTTCAACACTTCCCAAACTCTACAGATATTACGTTTGACTAAAGTTGGCAGCAGTAATATGAATAAAAGCTTACATAACAGAGTTAAATGCAATGTAACCATGTGTGTGTGTGTGTGTGTGTGTGTGTGTATATGTGTATATATATATATATATATATATATATATATATATATATATATATGTGTGTGTGTGTGTGTGTGTGTGTGTGTGCAAACTTGCACACACACACATGTTTGTATGTAAGTACATATGTGTGTATGCCTAATTCTCTAGTATCGATACAGAAGTGCTAACGGAAGTCAAAAAATGCACTCTGTTATGTACATCTTAGCTGAAGTGACTAATAACAATGCTTAATACATATGGAGTCTTTGCAGCTCAGCTAAGCTGTCTGTCTCTTCTGCAGGCCAATATGCAGAAAGTCAGGTGGACATAAGCACTGTCCCATTAAAAGAATGATAATGAGGGTTAACATATGTAAATGACTGTACAGTGTTTGTATCTGCTAGTGGAAAGCATCAACCTCAGTTTGGATTCACCTTTTATCACACATAAAAGCTAGAGTTAGGCATTGCAGAGCCACTGTGCGAGAATACTGTGAGCTGTTCTGGGCAGCTACTCCTTTCCTAGCTATTGCATGACCATGTAGTTAGCACATATAACTCTGGGAAGGTGGTGCAGGGAAGGTCTGCCTCTGCAAAAACACTTATTCCCATCTCAGAGCATGGGTTGTAGGGGATGTGTCAATTATGAAATTAACTGTGCACTATAAAAGGATGTCATGTGGTTTATTATTTTATCTGATGACGTCTTACTTCTTGAGACGAAAGCGCTTATCTGTGTATTCATTTTATTAATGTCGTAGAACCTGACTGCAGTGGTTGGAGTTTGTGCTTTATCTAATTGTATGGGAAATGTGTTGCTGATCAGTTGTGATCAAGCAGTGTCTATGCAGATGCGCACATGTCAATCATTCAAAGGGAAACCATTCCTGAAACTAATGATCAACAATCATCCTATTAAAAGACCACTGCGGGAAAAAAAATGTGCCTTTTTTTTTTTTTTTTACTCTTTTCTTGAAATTCTACACATTGATAACCTGTATTCATCAGAAAGTAGTAGTCACTACTAATTTTCTTGTGTTTGTAACACTAGGTGTACTTTTGGGGGCAGATATCATGATGGAGCTTGCTTTTTTCTAAAGCTAAATCTTCCCTATAGTTAGGGTTGCCACCTTTTTAAATGCCCAAAGTGGGACATTTTTTTGTAGAAATGTGAGATTTTGCAGGACAAAACATACCCACAGCCAGTGCAAAGGAGAGAACTTCACTTTTTTGCCAAAATAAAAGCTTATTTTTGTAGCATTAGTTGCTTATGCTATTTAAATAATATTTGTGTTTCAGATACAAAATAACTGTTTTATGCAACTATTAAAGGAAAGTAAAGAAATACATTTTGTCTTAAAATCTCAGGACATTTGCCATTTTTAGTTTTTTTCACAGGACACAACTGCCCAAAGTGGGACTGTCCCTCGCAAAGAGGGACAGTAACCCTACCCATAGTGCACTGTGATGGTACAGTTGTTAAGATTATAATGCCCATGGCTGGAGTGTCACATCTCAGTTCCATTCAATTAGAATGGAAGAACAGAGAAGCAGTGCTAATTTTCAAAGACTGTATCACTTACTGTTCTGCAGTGGTCTTTGTATTAGAACAGTACCTCGCAGAATGTGCAGCAGCAAGTCCCGCCTACACCCCACCCACCATCTAACAATTGGTGATGTCTTAGAAAAGTTAAGTAATATTCATACCATTGGCGGCACGAATATTCACTGTCTATTCAGCTGTATCTCGAGTGGCTAAAGGCTGAGAAGTCGCATACAAATGATGCATGATTGTCATGCACATCTGGCAGTGACATCTGGCCACAGTACAGTGCAGATGGGAAATTTACCCTTTTCCTCAATGTAGTGGGATCTCTGAGTTGGTATATTTAAGTAGAGGGGGGTGGGGGCAGCTCCCCATGGGGGTGCAGGGGGGCTTGCCCGCCTGCAAAAACAGAAAAAAGTAATACTTGGAGTTACAGTGCTGTTCCTTTAGCATTACTTATTCGAACACATCAGTGGATGTTGGGTGGTGGGAGGAATTTAGGTGGGACTTGCTACTACACACCTGGGGATGTAATGTTCTACAACATCTCTCAACAGTCAATGTATGCATGATGTCACACTGAAATCTGCATTGCTTGTCAATCATGTATCTTTTCTGTATCACGACACACCCATTTCATCTGTCAATCACTGAGGCCATGCCCACTTCTACACAGACCGGCCTGCGAGGTTACGGTACTGTACTATACTAATACGAAGCCCTGCAGTGCCTCTTACAAATGTTTTTCCTACCGATGTGTTGCACATTCTATGAAAAAAGCATCCCAAAATATCAACTCATTGCCGAGATAGCAGACTTTTTTGGGAAGTACTGCTTTTGTGTGCTTTAGTTCCTTCTCAAGTTACTCCTCCCATTTTCCCTCCCTCGGCAAGCCACAGCATCACATTTCCTGCCCTGCAAGGTTTAGTTAATTAGTCACCTATGGATTACAATAAACATCAGACAGATCTGTCTGCATGGTGTTTCATCATTTCTCTTGTTATTCATGTCATCTGAATAGCACTTTCACAATAAGTATGGTTACAAAATGCTTGTATCAATCGTTAACATGCAGGAATCTTAAGTATTCCAGAAATGTGCTTTGCTCTGTTTATTAGAATTCATATTGGCTACTCACAGCTGTTGATATGTCTGCAAGCAAATGCTTATTATCCACCAAATAATATATTGTCATATTTCAGACAGATCATTACATAATAATGCAGCTGTCAAACTTGTTATTTATTTATTTTATTTTACATTTGCTGACCGGGCTAGTCTAACTGGATGTATGTCCATTTTCAGTAGAGTCCTGGGGAGATAAGCTCCAAGACATAAACAGTGAAATACAAATACAAATAACAAATAGCATAAAAAAACAGCAACAGTCACATATGCAGTACAGCATACAGGTTAGCACAGGATGTTCAATGAGGGCAAGAATCATAACAGTGCAAATTACAGGTACAAAACATCATACAGGTAGAGTCCATAGTAGAAAAAGGAAGTTAATTGTATAGTGATATTAATAAAGGATTTACTTAAAAATAAGTATACACAGAGGACAGAAATAATGTATTATAGAAAGAGATGAAAAATATAGTGGGTGAGAAGTAATGGATAGGCAAAGCCAAGTTTGAGGAGATAGATGACTAGTCAGGTTTGGCACAGGGGCATAGCCAGTGTGTTTTGAGGAAATGTTTGTCTGTTTTTGAAGAGTGACAAAGAGGTGAGTGAGGAGAGGTCACTGGGGAGAAGATTCCAGGATTTTCCAGCAGCACTAGAGAAGAGAAAATCCCCAGCCCTGTTGTTAGGTTTAGAGGTGTGTAGGTTTGTGTGATGACCGTAAGGACTTCAGATTTTTATAGGGGTGATGAGGGTAGATAAAATTGGAGCATTGGAAGGTTTATAAAGAATGCTATGGACAATGGTTAGTTGGTGGAATTTAATCAAGTTCTGTAGTTCTAGCCATCCTAGCTGATTTATATTTATACAATGGTGGGTTCTATATGGGTTGCCTGTAGCAAATCTGGCAGTGTCAGTGTAGGACATTTCCAATTTGCTGAGGTTATTTTTGGATAGATTAGTAAAAATGGGTGAGGCAGAGAGGAGTGTAGACATTAGATGAGTGTGAGCTATAGTAGGTTTGGCTGTAGGAGAAAGCAAGGGTTTAATCTTTTAGAGAGTGCCAAGTTTTTTGTTGACAGTCTTTATAGCATTGTTGATATGGATGTCGAAGTTCAGATTGTTGTCGATGGTGATACTAAGTAGTTTGGTGGTAGGGTCTGGTGATATTATAGTACCATTGGTGGATGTCACAGAGAAAGCAAAAGGAGAGGACTTTTGAGTAGGATTGAAAAGGAGGAGTTTGTTTTTTGTTTGGGTTCAAAAGAAGACAAGGCTGTGTGAACCACTGTTCAACTGTGTTAAATACCTTCTGGGTAAGACAGTGAAGGTCATAGGTGGATATAGCTAAGCATATCAGTGTGGAGTCGTCAGCATATTGTATGCATGTGGCTTGGGGGATGGCTAGATGAAGGTCATTAATAAATATGAAGAAGAGGAGAGGTCCTAGTATGGACCCCTGAGGGACACCTAGAGTAACGGGTAGGTGGGTGGATAGAGTGTTATGCCATAATACTGCTTGCTGTCGTTTGTCATGGTAGGACTGGAACCATTTTATGGAAAGTGTGTCTAATAACAGAGATTTTAGTATGTTTATGAGAATCTGGTGATTTACCATGTCAAATGCTTTAGACAGGTCGATATATAGAGCAGAAGAAAGATTATTAAGGTTGCGGTTACTGTTAATGCAGTCAGTAAAGGAAAGGAGGGCAGTGGTAGTGCTGTGTGAGGGTCTGAAACCACATTGACAGTTGGAAAGTAAGTTATTTTCAATTAAGTGGTCGACTATTTGCCTATGGATGCACTTCTCCATGATTTAGCTAAAGGAGAAAGTAGGGCAATGGGGCAGTCGTTTGAGAGCTCAGTGGAGTGTCCACCTTTATGCAGGGGGATAATATGGGAGACTTTCCATAAGGTAGGGATGTGACCTTTGCTAATAGTTCTATTAATCAGTGTGGAAATGGGGTAGGCAATAGCCTTGGCTGATAACTGTAGATATTCAGAAGGAAGTTGGTCTGCTGAGGGAGATCATGGTTTCAGTTTATTTAAAAGGGTTAGAATAAATGCAGTTGGGAAAGGTTTGAAATGAAAAGGAGGGGTGGGGTTGAGGTATATGAAGGTACAGTGAATGTGTTAGGTGATAGCTGACTAGCTAGTGTTTGGATTGCATCTGTAAAGAAGGTATTGAAGGTATTAGCTGCATGGATGGGATTTTCCTGGTCTGTATTTTGAGAGTTTGGTGTAGTGGATTGACCTGGCTGGAGTAAGTGGTTAATGCTTGCCCAGAATTTTTGTAGGTTGTTGTGATTAGGTTGTTGAAATTACAGGTAGTAGTTTCGTTTATCAGAAAGTATAGCTTTCTTAGTGTCATTTCTTAGCTGTCTAAAGGTTTGTTGGTCTACAAGGTTTTTAGTCATTCTCCATTTGGCCAAATATTTACTTCTGAGATGAATTTTGTGTTTGGTTTCATTAAAAAGCCATGGGGTAGAATTGGTTTTAATTCTGATAGAACTGGCTAGGGCGTGGTGGTTAAGAATGGCAAGGAAGGTAGAATTAAAGTAATTAATGACTTCATCTAAAGGGAGGTGTCTTAACACCTTGTTACCTGTCAGACAGGCCACTGATGCTGCTTTCTACTTTTCCTTACTGTTGCTTTAGCATGCACAGTCAGTGAAATCTCCGTTGCACATTTTCTGATGTTACTCAATGTACAAATACCAATACTACTTTCCAGTCTACACTGCTACATTGTTTTCTATTCACTTCTACCCAAGAACACAGTAACAGGGACAAATACCTCATGCCTATGTGTTTGCCAGCTGATGTCAGCAGTGTGTTTTTGGTGCTATATGTGTGAGTAATTACAACTTGACAACTGAATTGACCACTGTGTCTGACTCACAAATAGTAACTAATCAAAATTTGACAATGAGCACAGCTCTATGTAGGAGAATTATAACTAATTTGGAATAATCATAATATTCATTGAGGAAAAACGTTAACAAAATTGCAACAAGATCCACTGAAACTGTTGCTAGGTCATCTGCAGATTGCTTAAAAACAACTATGGTATAAAACATAACGCTTTCGACAGTCACATTTTATTTCTCAAGGAACTGTCCAAATGTTTGGGTAGGACTGCATAGAAAAGTATGTAGCAGTATAGACTAGAAAGTAGCCATGCCATTAACTCAGAAAACTGTGCACACTGCTAGGAGCGGTCATAGTATGCATTATATTGCTCTTACAGAGAAATACATTGAGTAAGATCAGAAAATGTGCAATGGAAGTTTCACTGATTGTGCATACTAAAGCAACAGTAAGGAAAAGTATAAGGTAACATCAGTGGCCTGTCTGACAGGTAACATGTTTGATACCTGCATTATCATATAATGATGTCTGAAATAAGGCTATTATTCGGTGGATGATATTTGCTTGCAGACATATCAACAGCTATGAGTAGCCAATACGAATTCTAATAAACAGAGCAAAGCACAGTTTCTGGAATACTTATACTCCTGCATGTTAAGGATTGATACAAGCATTTTGTAATATTTATTGTGAAAGTGCTATTCAGATGACATGAATAAGGACAGAGATGATGGAACACTTTTACTGGCACACCATGCAGACACTTCTGTCTACTGTAATGCATAGGTGACTAATTTACTAAACCTTGCAGGGCAGGAAATGTGATACTGTGGCTTACCAATGGAGGGAAAATGAGATGTGTAACTTAAGAAAGAAATGAAGCACACAAAAGCAGAATCTCCCAAAAAAGTCTGTTATCGCAGCAATGCGTTGATATTTCTGGATGCTTTTTTCATAGAACGTGCAACACATTAGTAGGAAAAACATTTGCAAGAGGCGATGCAGAACAGTAACTGATACTAGTACAGAGGCCTCTCAAAATTAGCACTGCTTCTCTGTTCTTCTATTTTAAGTGAATGGAAATGAGATGTGACAGCCCAGCCGTGGCCATTATAATCTCAACTGTGGCATCACAGAAAACTATGGGGAAGATAAAGCTTTAGAAGAAAGCAAGCTCTGATCAGGATGCCTGCCCGCAGAAGGGCATTTGATGGTTACAAACACAAGAAAATGAGTAGTGACTATTACTTTCAGAAGAATACAGGTTACCAATGTGTAGAAATTCAATACACACCCACCTATGCAGAGGTCCTCAATAAAAACTTACCTAAACAGCAGAGACCTCTGAAACACATTCACAAACATTCCACACACAACACCAAACGCATCGCACACAGCAGACAACACACCAGTGTCTCACAAACACAGCCCATAAGGCATAACAATAAACCAACACAACCCATAAGGCATAACAATAAACCAAACATACTAGTTATTGGTGACTCATCTGTCACACCGATGTCCCCCTCACCAAGCTCGACAAGGAGAAGGTCACGGTCAGTTGTCTGTCAGGTGCCAGAATCCACCACATCACACACACACTTAAGTCTCTCCCAAACATGTACAAGTATGACTCTGTCATTGTCCATGTTGGTGTGAATGACTTGAGGCATATCTCCCTGGACTATATGAAGAGAGACATGATTAAGCTCTCAGAGTATGTGTCCCAGGCAGGTATGATCCTAGCCCTAAGCATCAAGGATGCTTCGCCAAGAATGATACCACAGTGCCAACAAAAAATAAACGACTTCAACAACTAGCTTAGTTTCTGGTGTCATTCCAAAAGGATTCAGTATCTGTCTGCCTGGGATGACATGGTTGACAGACCTCAATGCTTTCCAAAGATGACCTCCACCTGTTAACCCCTGGGATTCCAGATTCTGTTCAAGGCTCTTGCCTCCCCCATTGTGCCTTTTTTAGGCAATGTCCCAAACACAAATCTTCCAACATAAAAGATCGGTCACAAAGCAAATTAAAGGTTATACTGCTTAATGCTAGGAGCCTTAACTTGAAAATGCACTCAATGGAGGCTCTCCTCGCAATGGAAGATGCCGACATCTGTGCAGTCATGGAAACTTTGTTCAAGGCTGTAGAGAGCACCCTGCCTTACCACGCTAAACCTCATTCCACACATTCTGATCCCAAAATGAGGTTGGGAAGACTAAGGGTGATGAAGTCTATATCTTCATTAAAGACAAGTACCCCTCCAGGCTGGTTTGCCAGCATGACGCACCAGAACTACTCCAGGTGCAACTGACAGTTGGCAAAACACCGATCCAAGTTATAGCCAGATACAGATCCCCCCTCTATGACTCAGGACACCCACTCCTCCTACCTCAAGGTACCCCCCTAACACTCTGATCCTTGGTGACTTCAACTACTCCACCATAGACTGGGTGAACTATTCTTGCACTGATGAACTCACCCAATGATTCCTTGACTTCATCAGTTCTAACGCACTAGACCAGCTCATCTCATCCACCACAAGGGGAGTTAACAATCTGTACATGGTTCTCACCAACATGGGTGACTACGGCACCACTCCCATAGTAAGTTCTTCCCCTGGTGAGATCAGATCATCAGTCTGTCTCATTCTGTTTCTATCGTGGCCAACCCCCCCCCCCCCAAGCCATAACCAGACTAAAAACTTCTCAAAAGCTGACTACAACCTCCTAAGAGAGGGTATCAGTAGCTTCACCCCCCCCCCCAGGGGAAGCAGACAACCAGAATGAACAGTACACCAGTGCAGCATACAAGCACCTGTACAATTGCATGGACTCAGCCACACACAACAGAACTAAAACCTGCTCTTCAAGGAAACACAAACCTATCTGGTGGACATCCTCTATCAACAGGTTTCACAACAAAAGGAAGAAACTGTTGCCCAAGGGTAAAACGGCACAAATTCCCAATTGGAAAAACTCCCTCTTTAGCCCCATCAAGAACAGTAGATCACTAGTGAAAACCTTCAAAGCCAATTATGAATCGAAACTACACTCCAAAACAAAGAGAAACAACAAAGCCTTCTTCAGTTACATCAGGAACCTCTATGGCAAAGCCCAGGTTTGTTCCGAATTAGTACTTAACAGTACCACTTACACTGATCCAGCTGACTTAGCCAACGTGCTAGCAGATAGGTTCAGCGCAAACTTCACCTCCCTGTGTCTTCCCAACAGCCCATTCGACATCCCCGATACTTGATCTATGGAGATGTGAAGTGCAGCACAAGTGTTAAAGGCCCTATCCAAGGCAAAGAACACAGTTTTCATGAGACCCGGTAGTATACCAGGCTGTACTCTGCACCATCTCCAGCAAGAACTAACTTTGCCATTGAACACCTTATTCAACCATAGCCTAAGTACAGGCTTCATTTCAGCAGAGTGGAGAAGTGCCATTGTCATCCCCTTGCAAAAAGGTGGTGCCGCTACTGACCCTGGACACTATCACCCCACTAGCTTAACAAGTCTGATCTGTAAAGCCACACAGTGTATTATTATGGACCTCATAAACAAGGACATAGGCAATCTCCAGGCACTTAGCCCCAACCAGTTCGGATTCGTCAAGGGCAGATTTTTCCTGTTGAAACTGATTGACTTTTTTGAGACTGTCATCAAGGCTCTGGATGAGGGAAAGTCAGCACATACAGCTTAACTTGACTTGGCCAAAACCTTTGACACAATCCCCAACTCTGGCATCATCGAAAAGGTAACACAACTTAGTGTAAATCCCTCTCTCATCAGGTGGGTGGCCAACTGACTCACTGATAGGAACCACAAGGTTGAAACAGGTGCCTCCACCTCCAACAGCAGACCAGTCACTAGTGATGTTCCCCAGGGATCTGTCCTGGGACCCCTTCTGTTTGGCATCTACTTTTCAGAGGTCCAGGGAATGGCAAAATGCCTATGGCTAACCAAGTTTACAGATGACTGTAATTTGGGTGCTGTCATTGACTCCCCAAATGATGTTAACATACTACAAGAGGGTCTCACAGCAAAATGACTGGTACCAAAATCACGGCCTCAAGTTAAATGCAAAAAAAAAAAAATGTATTGTCATACTATTCGGCAAACACACTGCCCCTGCTGATTACCACATCAACGGCAACCCCCTAAGCACACAACCTGTGGTGAGAGACATAGGTACACAGGTTGACAACAATCTCACATTCGACTATCATGTAGCGGCAGTGATCAGAAAAGCCTTTTACTTGGTTCATCTCATAAGTAAAGGGATTGCATCCAGAAAAAAGGAGGTTATTACCTCCCTGTACTCCTCCCTTATAGGGCCAATAATCGAGTACAACTCCCTGTTTGATATGTACCTCTCCAAACACCTGCACCAGCTAGAAAGGCCAAAGAAATACCTCACAAAGAGAATCCATGGCCTCCAACACCTGTCCTATGTGGACAGGCTGAAATCACTATCACTCTACTCAGTATCATACAGATTGCTCAGAGGTGATCTGTGTCTCGCCAACAAGGCAATCTCGAACCCTGCCTTACTAGAGATGCTCCATATCCTTAAGTCTAACTCCTTGGGCATTACCCGCTTGAAAGGCCTAAATCTAATATGCAACATTAACAGAACCTGCCGGAATGATAGGTTTGTCTCACAGAGGCTGCCCCATCTTTGGTGCAAACTTCCCATGTACATCAAACAGAGTACATCACAGACCCTCTTCAAGCGCAACCTTGATGAGTGGATGGGAAACCACAAAGTTGTCCCAGGGGTTCCACCTGTGTCCCTCAATGATGGGGGTGACAGATGCTGACTGAAGTTTCTTTTTTGGGGATAAACTATTGACTACGCTTGTAAGGGCCCAGGGCCATTAGCCTAGTAACCGCCTATGATCCTGTGATAAAAGATAAAAAACAAGTGTTTTTTTATTTTTTTCCACAGTGGTCCTTTAAAAAGACAAAATTATTAATTAAGCAATGGGGGAATACTTATAAAATCATAATACTTTGACAAATAACCTTTTAAAAACATATGGGTTAATTACAAATTTACAGTTTTACTCTCCTTGAGTATATCTGTGCATTGACCAATGCACACTCCACACGCACACACAGAACATGCAAACGTAATCCACCCTATGCAGACTTATATCAAAGTTTCTCTAAAAGTAACACTGAGAATCATCTCAAAATGTCCATTCGTACCTGCTCTGCATTTACAACCTCACCTGCTGTTTGAAGTAGCGCCGCTCCTCTTCATCTATAAGCACCAAGTTAAGGTAATACCGCACAGAGAACTTCTTATTGATGTCTCGCATGGTTGGCGTAAGTTCGTATCCTGCAAGGAACAGCCGGATTGGAATAGATTCTCCTGAAGAGAAAAAAAAATTAAAAAAATTAAAAATACAAAACTAATCCGAAAATCCTTCTGGTAAGTAACAAGTACTAATGCATATATCAAGTATCACTGCACTGACTCATTACCAGTCTTCAGATTTACCTCCAGGATAAGCACACAGGATAAGGACCTACAGACTTGTATTCCTGAATTTATAAAAGGCTAGAAGTTTTTGTACATCACATTCTTTGACTCACCCCAAAACATGGTGTTAATATCATTTTGTTGCTTAAATCTGACAATAATGTTTTTTTAAACATCTTTACAAAATCATCGCATTTTAGTCAGTGATACATCATACATACATACATCAACAGAAAAGAAAACAAACCACAGTAACATTTTCATGCAGTGTACACATTTTTTTAACAATTTTTATTCACTGCAACTTTACATAAGCTACTCTATTTCTGTCTCCCTTTTAACCTCACTTTTTCTTCTAAACATTCTGCATGCACTATTTCCAGAAATTTCCTGTGATTAGTGATCAGCAGTATGGTTTCATGCCAGGAAAGAGCACTACAGATGCAATGTTTGCTCTGAGAGTGTTACTGGAGAAATACAGAGAAGGTCAGAAGGAGTTGCATTGCGTCTTTGCAGACTTGGAGAAAGCATATGACAGGGTGCCTAGAGAAGAGTTGTGGTATTGTATGAGGAAGTCGGGAGTGGCAGAGAAGTATGTAAGAGTGGTACAGGATATGTACGAGGGTAGTGTGACAGTGGTGAGGACTGCAGTGGGAGCGACAGATCCGTTTAAGGTGGAGGTGGGATTACATCAAGGATCAGCTCTGAGTCCTTTCTTATTTGCAGTGGTGATGGACAGGTTGACAGATGAGATCAGACAGGAGGCCCCGTGGACTATGATGTTTGCAGATGACATTGTGATCTGAAGTGAGAGTAGGAATCAGGTTGAGGAGACTATGGAGAGGTGGAAATATGTTCTAGAGAGCAGAGGAATGAAGGTCAGCAGGGCTAAGACAGAATATATATGTGCAAATGAGAGGGAGGGTAGAGGAATGGTAAGGATGCAGGGAGTAGAGTTGGTAAAGGTGGGCGAGTTTAAGTACTTGGGATCAACAGTTCAAAGTAATGGTGAATGTGGAAGAGAGGTGAAGAAGAGAGTACAGGCAGGGTGGAATGGGTGGAGAAGAGTGTCAGGAGTGATTTGTGACAGATGGGTACCAGTAAGAGTGAAAGGGAAGGTCTACAAGAGGGTAGTGAGACCAGCTATGTTATATGGGTTGGAGACAGTGGCATAGACAAAGAGGGAGCAGTCAGAGCTGGATGTGGCAGAGTTAAAGATGTTAAGATTTGCACTGGATGTGACTAGGATGGACAGGATTAGGAATCAGTATATTAGAAAATCAGCTCATGTTGGACAGTTTGGAGACAAAGCAAGAGAGATGAGATTGCGTTGGTTTGGACATGTGCTGAGGAGGGATGATGGGTATATTGGGAAAAAGATGCTAAGGATGGAGCTGCCAGGTAAGAGGAAAAGATGAAGGCCTAAGACAAGGTTTATGGACGTGGTGAGAGAGGACATGCAGGGAGTTAGGGTGGCAGAGCAAGATGCAGAGGATAGGAAGAAATGGAAAGAGATGATCCGCTGTGGCGACCCCTAATGGGAAAAGCCGAAAGATGATGATGATCCTTCCTTTTTCTAAAGGCCTCACCTCTGGTTCTTTTACTTCATTTACAATACATAGAGCATCCTTTGCATTAGGTATTGATTGATTCTGTTTTCCATTTTCTAGCAACATATTTTTTGGCAATCAAAAGCATTAAACTTAGCAAGATTTATAATGTCTAGGCAATTCTGATTTTATAACCCAGTTCAAAAAAAATCATTTCCTTAGTTACAACCATTTGTTCCACAAACATTTCTGTGAAGGTCCTCTGTAGGCAGTGGCGGCTGGTGACTTCAAATCACAGGGGGGCTGCAGGAGACAGCTGAATGGGTGGGGTCAAGGGGAGGGGTGTGGTCAACCAGAAAGGGGAGGAGCTATGCACAAAACCACAAAAAACTAACTTTAATTAAATACGCTGCCCTGGGTGGCAAACCATCATTATGAAAGTCCAATCAAGACAAAAATAAGTGTAGAAGAATAAAAATATTTCAATGCATTGGCTGCATGACAGCTTACTTAATATCTAGATGGAAACAAAAGGTTGTGAGGCATGAAAAATAAATTACTTTTTAAATACATTACTGGAATGCCAGTCAAAATCAAGTATAAGAAAAAACAGAAGCACTCAATTCAAACCACTTCTCCTTGCACTGCAGTTCTAATTATAATATATTCAGCTTTATTAAAGTACCAAGTAACATGCTGAAAGTAGAAATCTATGTGATGCCCCCACTTGTAAAAATGTTTCTTATCCAAAAAAGACCTGCTGCCTGACAACTTGTTTCATGGGGAAAACATGATAAAAGTACAAAATGAAAAGCAAACAAGAACCAAGCTCAAGATACATTGCTTAAAGGATTACTGTACAGGTTATGGACCACACATGATTGGCATTCTGTTTAGTTTACGGGTAAAGTCTGTGGAGATGACTGGAAGTCTCCAACAAGTGTAATGAGCTTTTTAAAATAATGGAATCCTGTCCTTTAATACCCAAGGCTTATACATTATCTAGTCAAGTATTCTCTGCATGGCAACAACAGAAAGGCTTTCAATGTTGGCAATTCTTTAACAGTATTCTTATTAAAGCTTACTTGCATCTTACGATCTCAGACAAGCTTACCTTATGGTCATTAAAGCATTGCTACTTAAACACAGAGCAACAGGCACTTTGAGTAATAAGCATAAATCTGAGTAATAAGCATAAATCAACATTACAAAAATATGACAGAAACCAGACCATTCTGCAAAATCAAGGACAGATGAAAAGCCACTGTAGTACTTATGCAGTGTGTCCTCCCCATCCAAGGTAGATACAACTACTCCTTGCCTTGCTTGGACACATCCAGAGTCACTACATGGGGGAGTGGGGTGCAACAAGCATGTCACAATTTGAAATCTCTCTGGCTGACTGTGATGGCCCTGACACAGTTGTCATACCTCTCAACCTCAAGAGCAAGAAATTTGGACAAAGCCATACACAGAAGTGGGACAAAGGCCCAAAAATAAGAACAATTTTTAAATATTGCTCTAATAAACTTAGAAAGATAATAGAATAGGTCTTGCATTAGTATGAATTTTCTGAAGGGTATAAAATCTGAAACTCAAATGTCTGTCATTTTCTAACTTCAGTCTTTAGTGATTTGTCACTAACTTTCCAAAAAACACAAGTTTATGAAAAATGGACCAAAAATGTGATGCAAAAATATAAAATAGACACACAATACAGCTGCTACCTGTCAAAGAAGGGACACTTTAATATTAGTACTGCTACCTTGAGTAGCTGACAAAATAAAAGAATCTACATGCATTTCAAGTAATCTATAACTTTGATTATTACAGTTATTTCTTAATTGTAAACCCTCCATGTTTTCTTCCAAAATTGCTATTTTGCGGAGGGATTATTAGGGGGAAGAGCAACATTTTAAGCCAAAAATTGGGGACAGTTGAGAGGTTGGCTATGCCTAATTCTATAAAGCAATTTATTTGCATGTACCTCTCAACCTGTTAATGCAGTAAATCTGAACAAGGCCAAATATATTGGGGGCACATATAAACAGTACTAAAAATTGCTCTTGTATAAATTGAGACAGTTGATAGAACAGCTCTTACTTTAACATGCATTTTTATGAAGTCTGAAACTTATTATTTAGTGACTTAATTCCTAAATGATTTGCCAGAAAACTACAAATTTTATTAAGAACAAACCAAAAATAAGAAGCAAAAATCTATTCATTCTTTGAAAATCTGGACAGTTGGGAGGTATAGTTCAGCTGGGCCTGTCTGAGTTTGCTGCCCTTCCCCCCTGACAAAATAATGGTTGAATGGAGCCTCTGCAGCCATTCCAATGAACCATTACTTGGCTATTTCACTCCATTTACCATAAACACTAATGTGCATACTGCTTTAGTTCTATGATGAGTTGGACTTCATTTGAAAGTTTTATTTTGTATTTTACAGCACAAACACTAAGTCATCTGTTAAACAAAGCAGTGCAGTCTCACAATGAAAACTTAGCATTAAAACTTCTCTGCCCTTGAAACTCACATTCATTGAAACAGCATTGAAACCCACATTCAAAGAAAATACATTTTGCCAGTGGCAGATAAAGATTAATTTTGGGCTGTTTTCAAATCATAGGCCCCTTGCATATGAAACATACATGTGCTCTTTGATACACCTTCCTCATTGTACTAAAATTATATTCCTTGTACAATGCAGTACACTTGTTAGAGGGTGTTTTAAATTTGTTTTGAACATTTTTCCAGTAAGCAATGAAACAAACCATATGCACCCATAATGGCAAAACTGCCCAGTTGAGAACATTTATCATAAAAAAGTCTACTCAGACTTCCACAGTCCACCATTATTAGTAAATATACACAATTCTACAGTCCACCATTATTAGTAAATATGCACAATTCCACAGTCCACCATTATTAGTAAATATGCACAATTCTACAGTCCACCATTATCAGTAAATATGCACAATTCTACAGTCCACCTTTATCAGTAAATATGCACAATTCTACAGTCCATTATCAGTAAATATCTCTGAAGTAAGACATCTAAATAATTCCACATTAAAGAAATCTAACTAATGAAACGGTTGCTGCTAGCAATCACCTTTATATTTCATGGTTTCATCGAAAAATAAAGTGTCTGCTGCCCCTCAGGAATAAATTGCCTATATTACATTAAAAAATGATAAGCTAGTAATAATATTGCAAGAGGAAATGGATGGCAAACTGATAACAGACTCATAGTTAGCATCTTCACCAAGGAGAACATTCTCAGTACAGCAGCATCCACCCCTTGTGGGAGTAGAACCCACAGCCTTCTGCATCAAAAGCAAGTATACAACCTGTTGTGCTATAGTATTAACTAGGCAAAGCACTAAACTTCTATTCCCCTGCAGCTCTCAGCTCCGTGTAAAATCTACTCAATACTCAACTGCATCTCAACTTCGCAGCTCAAGAAAACTGGAAAAAGCCAAAATGTATTGGGGGTCAAAAGCCCAAAAACCAGGGACACATTAAACATTGCTTGTATAATCTTGGAAAGTTGCTAGAATAAAATGTTGTGTTGCCACCATACATTTTACTGCCAAGGTCCCTGAGCAAAAAACAGTCAGAGTAACATACCACTATGCCACATCAGCTGCTTTGTAAAAGAGAGGAAGACTGAAACTTAAATGGCTATCATTTAGTGAATTCATTTCTTGCCATAGCTGTCAACCTTAGCACAAAAACCTGGACGAAGCCAATAATGGGGGAATACAGTCCCAAAAATAGGGACAAATTTAAAATATTCATCTTATAAACTTAGAAAATTGCTAGAAAAAAAGGTTGTGCTACTATGTATTCTGAAGAACATGAAGTTTGAAATTCAAATGCCGGTCAATTTTACTGCTGACAGAACAAAAACAATTTTCAGCAGAGACGCAGGGATTAATACTGCAGACACGTCTTTGTAAAATGACAGGGCACCACGCAAACACACACACAACACAGGAGAGATGCAGACTCCACACAGAAGCCACCCCAACCAAGAATCAAACCAGAAAACCTATAGCTGTGAGGCAACAATACTACCACTGCACCATCAAATATGCAAGGAATTAAACATTCAGAAACCTGAAGTCTGAAATTCAAATGCCTGTCAATTTTACTCGGGACAGAACAAAAACAATTTTCAGCACAGACGAGGGATTAATACTGCAGACACGTCTTTGTAAAATGGCAGGGCACCAGAGCAAATCCACACAAACACTGGGAGGAGATGCAGACTCCACACAGAAGCCACCCCAACCAAGAATCAAACCAGAAAACCTATAGCTGTGAGGCAACAATACTACCAATGCACCATCAAATATGCAAGGAATTAAACATTCAGAAACCTGAAGTCTGAAATTCAAATGCCTGTCAATTTTACTGCGGACAGAACAAAAACAATTTTCAGCAGAGACGCAGGGATTAATATTGCAGACACGTCTTTGTAAAATGGCAGGGCACCAGAGCAAATCCACACAAACACTGGGAGGAGATGCAGACTCCACACAGAAGCCACCCCAACCAAGAATCAAACCAGAAAACCTATAGCTGTGAGGCAACAATACTACCACTGCAACATCAAATATGCAAGGAATTAAACATTCAGAAACCTGAAGTCTGAAATTCAAATGCCTGTCAATTTTACTGCGGACAGAACAAAAACAATTTTCAGCAGAGACGCAGGGATTAATACTGCAGACACGTCTTTGTAAAATGGCAGGGCACCAGAGCAAATCCACACAAACACTGGGAGGAGATGCAGACTCCACACAGAAGCCACCCCAACCAAGAATCAAACCAGAAAACCTATAGCTGTGAGGCAACAATACTACCACTGCACCATCAAATATACAAGGAATTAAACATTCAGAAACCCTTAAGTCTGAATTCAAATGCCTGTCAATTTTATTTAACATTTTTTAATCAGGACAGTCTGACTTGGAACAAAAAAACAATTTTCAGCAGAGGCCCAGGAAGAAATAATGCAGACATGTCTTTGTAACATGGGAGGACACAAAAGCAAACCCACACAAACACAGGGAGAAAATTCAGACCCCACAAAGAAGGAACCCCAGCCAAGAATCAAACTCGAGAACCTGCAGCTGTGAGGCAACAATGCTACTACTACGCCATCAAATATCAAGCATTGCAACATTTACAAACCACAGATATTATGAGGAACAGATCAGATCGAATATGAGGCAAAAATCTGCAATTTTTTTTACAAATGGTGGTGGGTAGGGAACTCAAGTCTTTAACACCTGCATACAGGGTACAGGGTTCAAGCCTGAGGTATTCCCTACCACACCACCATGAGCACCTGGGGCATTTTCACACACACACACACACACACACACACACACACACACACACACACACACACACACACACACACACACACACCAGTAAAACAAAGCACCATACACAAAGTCAATCCAGTAAAACAAAGCACCATACACAAAGTCAATCCAGTAAAACAAAGCACCATACACAAAGTCAATCCAGTAAAGCAAAACACCATACACAAAGTCAATCCAGTAAAACAAAGCACCATACACAAAGTCAATCCAGTAAAACAAAGCACCATACACAAAGTCAATCCAGTAAAACAAAGCACCATACACAAAGTCAATCCAGTAAAACAACACACACACACACCAGTAAAACAAAGCACACACACACCAGTAAAACAAAGCACCATACACAAAGTCAATCCAGTAAAACAAAGCACCATACACAAAGTCAATCCAGTAAAACAAAGTCAATCCAGTAAAACAAAGCACCATACACACACACAAAGTCAATCCAGTATAAACATTGTAAAATAAAAGTAAAAAGCACCATACACTTACCTGAATATATCCAGCTAACGTACATCCTGCCCGCGCAATACTCCAAAGACCTGCGAGATCCCAAGCAAAGCTCCTTCCCGATGAGATCCCAAAGCTCCTTCCCGACGACGAGACTGTCCTGACTGCTGCTGCTGTTGCAGTCCGGACGCGACCTATAATCCCAGCGAGTCTGTGCACTTTAAAAGTGCACAGACATCTCCTTGTGTCCCTCTATGGGGACTGCCGGACTGCCTTGAGCATGCGCATAGACAGACAGTAGTCGGGACTACTGCGCATGCGCGAAATTTAAAAAATATTTTTTTTTTTCTATTTTTTATTTTGAGGGGGCTGCAGTCCGACAGCCCGATGCCACGAGCCGCCCCTGTCTGTAGGGAATTTTTAAACTTCATAACAAAACTTGTTCCCAATTACCTCTTTCTCACACATTATACCTCTAGCATTTTCTTCTCTATCTGAAGAAAATATTTTGAAGTTTACTTTGGGTATAAAAAATACCAATGTAAACACTGCCATGCAAAAAAAAACAAAAAACAAATCTGGACTTTGCAGATACTTGGGAGACAAACAGATTTTGTCCCAGTTTTCCTTTGTAACCTGTCTTTTAATTTTTACTTTGATCTTTTTTGACTTCCTCTGACGGATTCTTATAGTTATCATGCAATATTTCATATAACTTACTAATGATCCTTTTTTTAAACAGCAGTTAATGATCTCTGCTAGAGCTGGTCTTTCACTTAGCACTACCCTATAATTTTTTTTGCCTATACTGTACTTTCTGCCCCTGAAAGGATGAAGGCGGTTTCCAACCTGCAGTCCAAACTGCTGGTTAGCCTCATTCTACTCTGTTACCTTTATCTCTCAATTTATTTGTTCCCAAAACCTTGGTTCTTTTGTTAACTCCCACAGTATATTCCAGCCCCCTTTGCCTATTTTCCATAACCCAGTTGCAGTCAACCTTAATGATAAAATCTCCTTTCTCCATCTCAGCAATGACTTACTACTTCTTGGAATACTTTCTGCTAGTTTATGAATATACTATTCTGTATTTTACTGTTATTCTCTTTAAGGACTTGCATCCAAAATCCTGGCCTATCTCTTGAACCCCTCTCCCACCATCTCTTTCCACTTAGGTTTATAACCTTTTGATTGTGTTATGTATGCAAGTGTTAACTGGGCAACTCTAAACTACCCCCATTAAATCAGGAAAGCCTAAACCACATTACTTGGTTGGCAGAATCAACTTATCTCACTTAACTCTTGTTATCTTTCCCTCCCCTCAAAAAAATTTCTTCATCTCTTTATTATTTCTCCTCCACAACTTCTCTTCTAGTTGATAAAAATGAAGTTCAATAGGACTGCAAGGACTTGAAACATTATCACTGTTTGTATCTTACTATCCATATCCAAAGTCAAGAATTTTCAGTTTCTCAGTTTTTCTATTCTCTTCCGTTTGGTCTCTTTCCACATTAGCTGCCATAGCAGTATCCCTAGAGAGGGGGGCCCTCCCACTTTAAATATTCTGTCTGACCCTTCATTTCTACTTCTTATTAAGCCTATTATTCAATCCATGAACACAAATGCTGCAATTTCCCTGCTCAGAAAATCCCAGCTGATTCTACTGAATGCTTTCTCTGCATCAAGACCCACCAGCAACAGCTGATTGTTCTTGCACTTGGCGTCCCTGTGGATCATCATTGTTCTATTAATGTTATTAAATGTTAGGTGTAGTCTAGTTTTGTGGTGAGGAAGCTATCACCTCTGGCAATACCTTTATCATTCTCTTGGCTAGTATACATGCATTATAATCACTGTTTAAAATTGGTATGGGTCTATATGAAGCTATAACTAAAGGGTCTCTAACCTCTTTGGTTAATAAAGCCACCTCAACTATCTTCCAAGATACTGGTACTCTCTACCACCTTTTAAAATATTTTTAAATAAAACCGTCCAGATTTTTATCCCTTTCTTCCCTCTTAATTTCCAAAGGAATGCTGTTTGTTCTTGGAGATTTCTGTTAATTGACTTTACATGTTTATCTCTTCTCATCCTATCTTAGCCATCTTCCTCCAAGTCTTTTATAAATATTTTCATTTGCACCTTTTCTTGGTTTTCCCATTTCTCTGCTTTAACAAATTCTAATACCATCATAAGAGCTCTGGTAATTTTTCTTGCTAGAGGCTCCACTTTCTGTTATGCAAGTCTTTGTGCTACTTTATGTTATGCAAGTCTTTGTGCTAAACATTTTTGTGCTTTACAGCTGCTATCAAAATAGTTGCTTAAAAGCAACCTTTCAAAACTCATGCATACTATCCAAACATTCTGGTATTTTCCCTTTTGCTCTCTGCAGTCATTTCTCCTCAAGTTCTGCAATATTCTCATTCTTCTGCAATACTTTAACCACTGTCAACGCCTACAAATAATTCCTATTTCTTCTTTTCAATATCTCTTTCTCTCTTACTTCAGTCATGTTTTTACACTCCATTTTAACTTTTCACTCACTAACTATCCTTTCTGAAGTAATTTCTAGCATCATATCCACTACACATTTCTTAAATTCCTATCTTTTGAACAGATAAGCAGGAAAGAATCATATTTTTACATCATTACCTTGTGTATTTATATTAACGAGTACATAAAAATCAGCCTAAGCAGCAGAGACCTCCAAAGCAGATGCCCAAGCAACCGCTACCTCAAAACAAAACACGTGCAACACATAGCTCACAAAGCCAGTGTGCCGAACAGTCACAGCCCTTAAGGCTAAACAACACACCTGATACACTTGTAATAGGTGACTCTATCGCCAGGCACACTGACGTGCCGCTCACCAGGCTGAACAAGGAGAAGGTCACGGTGAGCTGCCTGTCGGGCGCTAGGATTCGCCACATAACACAAGCACTCAGGTCACTCCAAGGCAAGTACAAATATGAATCAGTCATTGTCCATGCTGGTGTGAATGACCTGAGACGTACCTCCTTGGACTACATGAAAAGAGACATAGAGGAGCTCTCTGAGCATGTAGCCCAGGCCGGTATGACTCTCACCTTCAGTAGCATCTTACCCTCACCAAGAATGATGCCACAATATGAAGACAAGATGATCAATTTCAACAACTGCCTTAAGTATTGGTGTCATTCAAAGGGG
The DNA here is from genome assembly GCF_019279795.1 of Protopterus annectens. Classification (NCBI taxonomy): domain Eukaryota; kingdom Metazoa; phylum Chordata; order Ceratodontiformes; family Protopteridae; genus Protopterus; species Protopterus annectens. The sequence continues at coordinate 1,642,660,052 of NC_056741.1, read as the reverse complement.
ATCCAATGCCTATCAGCCTGGGATGACATGCTCGACAAGCCACGATGCTTCACTAGGGAAGGCTTGCACCTGTCACCCCCTGGGCTTTCGGATATTGGCAAAGGCTCTTGCCACCCCCATACTGCCTTTTTTAGGCAAGGCTCAAAAGACAAACCCACCTCCATAGGTATTACAAGGGATAAGAAACTAAGAGTAATGCTACTCAACGCCAGAAGTCTAAACCTCAAGATGCACGCACTCAAAGCTCTCCTTAGCATGGATTACATCGATATCTGTGCAGTAACAGAAACCTGGTTCAAGGCTCCCGAGAGCACCCCAGCACTACCAGGTTATACCTCATACCATGCTTTTCGGCCCCAAAACCTGGACCGAACCACAAAAGGAGGGGGAGTATCAATATTCGTCAAAGATACCCACACCTCCAGGTTGGTGGCACAGCACGAAGCATCAGAGACTATCCATTTGCAACTAACAGTGGGTAAAACTGCCTTCCAGTTTACAGCCTGCTACAGACCACCCTCCCAAACCCAGGAACCTCACTCGGCCTTCCTGCGAACACTGGAAAATATGAAGGTCTCTCCAAACACCATTATATTGGGCAACTTCAACTACCCAGACATAGACTGGGAGCATTACTCTAGCTCCAACACCCTAGCCCAAAGGTTCCTAGAATTTATAAACTCAAATGCTATGGAACAACTTGTTACAACTCCCACAAGAGGGGAAAACATACTGGACCTGATCATCACCAACATGGGGGCTCTATGCTCCAGACCAGAAGTATATCCCTCACTGGTAAGATCAGACCATAAACTATTCTCACTGGATATTCACATCCCGACCCCACCCCCTGCCCAGAAAACCACAGTGAAAAACTTCTCTAAAGCAAATTTCACACTCCTCAAAACCGAGGTGGAATCCTTCAAAGCCCCCGGGCCTGTGGAAAATACGGCCCAGACCGCAGAATCCTTTATAAACGCATTCTATGAACACCTTCAGGAATGCATGGATCATGCAATCCCAAATAAAACCAAGACCCAATCCTCCAAAGGCAGGCGACCTGTCTGGTGGACCCCAGCCATAAACAAACTATACAATAGAAGGAAGAAGCTACTACATGACGGAGCAAAATCCCAAAAAGGAAACGCATCTCTGATCAGTATTAGCAAAAAACTACGGGCACTCATAAAATCGTCTAAGGCCAGCTTCGAGAGAAAAATTGCACAGGACACTAAGGATAATAAACAATTAAAACTTTGTAACTAATAAAATTACGAATGGAGAAAAAACACAGCTGAGGCCGAACTGTTGTCTAGCGCTTTCATTCCTTTATTGTTGCTAGGAACTTCACAAGGCTTTCTTTAGTTATGTTAGGAACCTGGGTGGGAATTCCCAGATATTAGTCTAAAATTACAAATAAATACACCAAACCCACAGACACTGCCAACATCCTAGCTGACAGGTTCAGCGCAAACTTCTCCCCCCCTCCCCACCAAAAGGGCAAACATCTATCCCAGCACAGTGCTGCCCCCCCTGACATCTCAGATGCTCAGGTAAGTGCTGCCCTCTCCAAAGCAAAAGACACAGCATCAATGGGACCAGACGGTGTCCCATGCTGTGTCCTACATAAACTCCAAGAAGAGCTAAACCCAAACATAAAACTACTATTCAATCTCAGCCTTACTACAGGACATGTACCCAAAAAGTGGCGTACAGCAACAGTGGTCCCTCTCCACAAAGGTGATGCCTTAACGGATCCTGGAAACTATCGCCCCATAAGCCTGACTAGCTTGGTCTGCAAAGCTATGGAAAGGATCATCATGGACCTCATAAAGATATTGGGGACCTACAGACACTGGATCCTACCCAGTTCGGCTTTGTTAAGGGCAGATCCTACCTCTTAAACCTGGTTGATTTCTTTGAAACAGTCACCAAGGCCATTGACGAGGGGAAGGTGGTCCACACAGCCTACCTGGACCTCACAAAAGCCTTCAATACAATACCCCACTCTGGCATTATAGATAAGCTCACCAGCTTAAATATAAACCCCTATGTCACTAGATGGGTTGCAAACTGGCTCAAGGACAGAACCCACATGGTTAGAATTGCTGGAGCCATGTCAGACTCCAAACCAGTTACAAGTGGCGTCCCACAAGGCTCAGTCCTGGGACCTCTCTTGTTCGGTATATATTTCTTGGAGGTACAGGCTAACACAGAAGGACTGTGGCTGACCAAGTTCGCAGATGACTGCAAACTAGGCGCCATAATCGACTCTCCAGCCGACACAAGCATCCTACAAAAGGGCCTCACAGAAACAGACAACTGGTGCCAGAGCCATGGCCTCAAGCTAAACGCCAAAAAGTGTATAGTCATCCCCTTTGGCAAAAACAAAGTGACCACAAATTACCACATAGGTGGTAATCCATTAAGTACGGAAGAAGTAATTAGGGACCTGGGGACCCAAGTTGATAGCAATCTCTCATTTGAAAACCACGTGGCCAAAGTGGTTAGAAAAACATTTTATATAGCCCACCTAATCATGAAGGGATTCACATCTAGATCAGGGGAGGTCATCGTTCCTCTTTACTCATCCCTCATCAGGCCCATAATTGAGTACAATGCCCCTTTTGGGATGTACCTTACCAGACACCTGCAGCAACTGGAAAGACCCCAAAAGTACCTCACCAAGAGGATCAAAGGGCTCAAACAGATGCCATATGCTGCCCGGTTAAAGAAATTCCAGCTCTACTTAGTGGCATACCGCCTGCTCAGAGGCGATCTGTACCTGTCATATAAAGCCATATCCAACCCAGAATTAATGGACATGCTGCACCTCAGAAAATCCAAATCCCATCGAGCTACGCGCTCGAGAGACTTGAACCTCAGCACTGAAATAAATAGGACATGCTGGAGGGACAGATTCATAACCCAGAGGCTCCCTTCACTCTGGAATAAAATCCCAGTCCAGGTTAGGCAGAGTCCCTCACTGACTCTCTTCAAGAGGAATCTTGATGAGTGGATGGGAGATCGTAGGTTTACCCCAGGTATCACTTCTGTGTCACTGTTAGACAGAGGCACAGTATACTAACCTCGAAAAAGGGCATAGGAAAATTCATTTAAAATGGGTGGTGAAAGCCAAACACACTCTGGCTAGGCTTATAAATGCCCTAGGGCAGATAGCCTAGTAAGAACCTATGAACCTATGATCTGATACAAATTATTGAATAGGTATCAAAACTTTCAAATTCAATGCACATGCTGCTACGAAACAGAATCTAATAATCTCCTTCCAGTATAGCCCAGTTATTGTATCTTTGAGGAATAAGTAAACTTTGTCAGAGTTTCTACAACTGAATTCAGATCTTCCATATCAAATATTCTCATGCTCTTCCTTCGGAAATCTATCCACTTTTGTTATATTTCCTTCCTAAGTTCCCCTGATATAGCCTAACTGCTACAAGTCAGGTCCCAGTCCCCACCACAAGTAATATTCCCTGCTGAAAGCTTATTATTTCTTCCCAAATTCTCCTAAGTTTCATAAAATTGGTTTCAGCTGTACCAGAAATACATGGAAGCATAATACTCCTTTCCCTGCCAATAACTCCTTACAACCACATATCTACCATTATTGCCTTTTTTACCTGTATATCTCTACTAGAGGCCCACTCATAATCAGTATTATTACTCCCTTTTACTTTTAACTTAATATTCTGCTGAATGTCCACCCTGAAATCCTTTATTTCTTAAATTCACATGCTCGTTTCTATCCAGATGTGTCTCCTATAATGCTATTTGTTCTCTATGTATCTTAATATCTAATTCAACAGTCTTTGCTTTTTGTGTATTCCTGGAGTACCATTCACATTCCATATTATTATTGATAAAGTAATCATTCTGATAAAAAGCTACTCCTACATATTATATATAATACCTGTTCTTTATACCATGGCACCATTACTGAATGCTTCAATTCGGAAAGGGACAACATGTGGCAGTAAAGACAAATTAAATAAATTCATAATAACTGTCCACACAAAATAATGAAATCCAGTGTAAACAGATTGGAAGTCGGCAAAATTATAATCCTTGTATGACCATTTACACAGAAAAACTGCACTGTAAACCTCCTCAATGGTCAACACTGAAAAAGATAAGCCAGGAATATTATCTAAAGCAACATATGATGTGTTGGATCCAGTATGATTACTTTTATTAAGTCATTAAATTCCTATTCTATCACTTTGCTTAAATGTAACCAATCTCTAGAACCAGGTATCACCTCTGGGAGAGGTATTTAATTCTTCCCCGCAGAATCCTTTACAGTTCCCCAACACTTTTACCCCCAATGATTCAAAACTTATTTAAAAATAGGGCTGTCATTTTTTCTCCATATAACTTGTTACAATTATGGTAGGCTAACCAAAAAAAAATCCAGTTTGTCTCATAAGGGAATACCACATTTTTCAGATTATTTTTTTTTTTATTTATCAAATCTTTTTTATTTATCAAATCAATGCACTTCTTATTTAAATGAAAGGAGCATCTTTTGCTTAACTTCACTGGAACAAATGGAACAGTTTCACTGTAAAACTCACCAATATGCCTACTAGAAACTGACACACTTATTAACTTCACCAGCCAAATAACATTTAATCCAGTTTAAACTAGCTGGCCTTTCACAAACATCCTGAGAATGAAATGTTGATTTAATTACTTTCATATTAGTATGGTACTGTTGGATGTTCTAAAAAAGCAGTCAGAACGTGATCACTAACAATTTCAAACATAACCTCATAACTTAAAATGTTATCACCATTATTAACTAGACTTCAGTCTAGTAATGATACATTCTAAGAAGTGACATATCTAGCAGGTTTTGTCAGTAAATAAAATGGCCATAGGTCATCTGCATCAGTGAAAAAACATCAAGGTTATGATGAAATCAAATGTTATTCAAATCACCAGTGATGACCCAAGAGTCACTGGACTTAACCTGTTCACTTACACATTTTAAACAGTCCAGGCCTATATTAAATGTTTAGCATTATGAGTAAAAGCAATTCGGTCAACTAGCTCTTCAGTTTTCCCATCTATAATGTTAGCTACCTCTGTGATTAATAAAAAATATCTGCATCTACCTACACTACAGATTGCATGACTCAGTAATGTATCTCATCTAAAACTTCAGCCACCCTTAAATGAATACTTTTAATAAAACTCAAATTCCTTAGCTTTATGTGTTTTTATTAATTAATTTCCTTCTTTTCATACTAGTCCATTCATGCCATCTCTGAAACCTTAATACTAAAACTGCAAAATAGCTGTAAACTATGTACCCACACACACTGAACTGGTTTAGCAATACCATACTTATGGGGACACGATAAAATTAAGTATTTAGAAGTACGGGTTAAAAAGGATTCTGTTATGGCAGCTAAGGATATGTGAAACGAGACTAAACAAAAGATAACACAAACATTGAGGAACTGGAAGCTCTTGTTTGTGGACACGGCTAGCAAAATATAAGGATATGGATAAGGATAGTTTTATATACAGGTCAGGCATACTTTTGTCAACCAGAAAAGTTGTGGATAACAATAATGAGAGATGAAAGATTTTTATATGGGAGAGGAAGAGGGCAAAAGTCAAGTGTGATAACTTTATCCTTCCACTACAACAAGGTGGTTTGGGATTATCTGATTTGAATGGGTACTTCAGAGCTACACAGTTAAGACTAGTATGCATAACACAAGCCGAGAGCTATAATTCATAGTGGAAAGGGATGATGATGAAATGGGGGGGGGGGGCAACAAACAAGTAGAGACTGAGACTTTGGATGCAGATCCTTAAATGGAATAACAATAACTATACAGAATATTATAATCATAGAGTAGAAGAAAGTAGTCTAAGAACTAAGCCAATACGGGAATGGAAAAAGGAGATTCCTCAGATAGCACCGACTGCAATTGGTACAGAGAAAAGGCAAGATGGGTCTGGAATTTACTGGGGAAAAGTGGCAAAGGAACCAAAGTACTGGGAGAAAATAAGTAGAGAAGGAAAGGTAATAAAATGGGAAGAGACCAAAAATACATTTGAAATGAATTCTTGACATTGCCTTCCCTACAACTGAATTCTACAACTGAATTCAGATCTTCCATATAAAATATTCTCATGCTCTTCCTTTGGAAATCCATCCACTTTTGTTATATTTCCTTCCTAAGTTCCCCTGATATAGCCTAACTGCTACAAGTCAGGTCCCAGTCCCCACCACAAGTAATATTCCCTGCTGAAAGCTTATTATTTTTCCCCAAATTCTCCTAAGTTTCATAAAATTGGTTTCAGCTGTATCAGAAATACATGGAAGCATAATGCTCCTTTCCCTGCCAATAACTCCTTACAACCACATATCTACCATTACTGCCTTTTTTACCTGTATTTCTCTACTAGAGGCCCACTCATAATCAGTATTATTACTCCCTTTTACTTTTAACGTAATATCCTGCTGAATGTCCACCCTGAAATCCTTTATTTGTTAAATTCACATGCTCGTTTTCTATCCAGATGTGTCTCCTATAATGCTATTTGTTCTCTATGTATCTTAATATTTAATTCAACAGTCTTTGCTTTTTGTGTATTCCTGGAGTACCATTCACATTCCATATTATTATTGATAAAGTAATCATTCTGATAAAAAGCTACTCCTACATATTATATATAATACCTGTTCTGAATGTATGTTTCCAGCATACATGCAAACACTAAAGTTTGGTAGGCTAACCTTGTATGTAGTTGCTTCTTCTCATCTCTATTTGAACACATTACATTTCCTGAGACTTTCTACTTCAATAAAAACATCCAAAAAACAAAAACTTAAATAAATTTTCAACCCCCCCATCCCCTTTTAACTCGCATCAAACATATAAAACTATATAATCCTTCCAAAAAGGATGTTTAATATCCAGATATGAACAACTGCCCCAGAATGACAGCTGCACCTCCAGGCATTATCCATTCTAAAACTAAGGTTAACCATGCTAACTGCAAGTAAAGATTTTAGAAAATGGTATTAACAAAAACAAAAAATGAATGCCATTTCTTTAAATAAGTCTTATACCATGGCACCATTACTGAATGCTTCAATTCGGAAAGGGACAACATGTGGCAGTAAAGACAAATTAAATAAATTCATAATAACTGTCCAAACAAAATAATGAAATCCAGTGTAAACAGATTGGAAGTCGGCAAAATTATAATCCTTGAATGACCATTTACACAGAAAAACTGCACTGTAAACCTCCTCAATGGTCAACACTGAAAAAGATAAGCCAGGAATATTATCTAAAGCAACATATGATGTGTTGGATCCAGTATGATTACTTTTATTAAGTCATTAAATTCCTATTCTATCACTTTGCTTAAATGTAACCAATCTCTAGAACCAGGTATCACCTCTGGGAGAGGTATTTAATTCTTCCCCGCAGAATCCTTTACAGTTCCCCAACACTTTTACCCCCAATGATTCAAAACTTATTTAAAAACAGGGCTGTCTTTTTTTCTCCATATAACCTGTTACAATTATGGTAGGCTAACCAAAAAAAAAATCCAGTTTGTCTCATAAGGGAATACGACATTTTTCAGATTATTTTTTTTTTTATTTATCAAATCTTTTTTATTTATCAAATCAATGCACTTCTTATTTAAATGAAAAGAGCATCTTTTGCTTAACTTTACTGGAACAAATGGAACTGTTTCACTGTAAAACTCACCAATATGCCTACTAGAAACTGACACACTTATTAACTTCACCAGCCAAATAACATTTAATCCAGTTTAAACTAGCTGGCCTTTCACAAACATCCTGAGAGTGAAATGTTGATTTAATTACTTTCATATTAGTATGGTACTGTTGGATGTTCTAAAAAAGCAGTCAGAACGTGATCACTAACAATTTCAAACATAACCTCATAACTTAAAATGTTATCACCATTATTAACTAGACTTCAGTCTAGTAATGATACATTCTAAGTGACATATCTAGCAGGTTTTGTCAGTAAATAAAATGGCCATAGGTCATCTGCATCAGTGAAAAAACATCAAGGTTATGATGAAATCAAATGTTATTCAAATCACCAGTGATGACCCAAGAGTCACTGGACTTTACCTGTTCACTTACACATTTTAAACAGTCCAGGCCAATATTAAATGTTTAGCATTATGAGTAAAAGCAATTCGGTCAACTAGCTCTTCAGTTTTCCCATCTATAATGTTAGCTACCTCTGTGATTAATAAAAAATATCTGCATCTACCTACACTACAGATTGCATGACTCAGTAATGTATCTCATCTAAAACTTCAGCCACCCTTAAATGAATACTTTTAATAAAACTCAAATTCCTTAGCTTTATGTGTTTTTATTAATTAATTTCCTTCTTTTCATACTAGTCCATTCATGCCATCTCTGAAACCTTAATACTAAAACTGCAAAATAGCTGTAAACTATGTACCCACACACACTGAACTGGTTTAGCAATACCATACTTATGGGGACATGATAAAATTAAGTATTTAGAAGTATGGGTTAAAAAGGATTCTGTTATGGCAGCTAAGGATATGTGAAACGAGACTAAACAAAAGATAACACAAACATTGAGGAACTGGAAGCTCTTGTTTGTGGACACGGCTAGCAAAATATAAGGATATGGATAAGGATAGTTTTATATACAGGTCAGGCATACTTTTATCAACCAGAAAAGTTGTGGATAACAATAAAGAGAGAGAGAGATGAAAGATTTTTATATAGGAGAGGAAGAGGGCAAGAGTCAAGTGTGATAACTTTATCCTTCCACTACAACAAGGTGGTTTGGGATTATCTGATTTGAATGGGTACTTCAGAGCGACACAGTTAAGACTAGTATGCATAACACAAGCCGAGAGCTATAATTCATAGTGGAAAGGGATGATGATGAAATGGGGGGGGCAACAAACAAGGAGAGACTGAGACTTTGGATGCAGATCCTTAAACGGAATAACAATAACTATACAAAATATTATATTCATAGAGTAGAAGAAAGTAGTCTAAGAACTAAGCCAATACGGGAATGGAAAAAGGAGATTCCTCAGATAGCACCGACTGCAATTGGTACAGAGAAAAGGCAAGATGGGTCTGGAATTTACTGGGGAAAAGTGGCAAAGGAACCAAAGTACTGGGAGAAAATAAGTAGAGAAGGAAAGGTAATAAAATGGGAAGAGACCAAAAATACATTTGAAATGAATTCTTGACATTGCCTTCCCTACAACTGAATTCTACAACTGAATTCAGATCTTCCATATCAAATATTCTCATGTTCTTCCTTTGGAAATCTATCCACTTTTGTTATATTTCCCTCCTAAGTTCCCCTGATATAACCTAACTGCTACAAGTCAGGTCCCAGTCCCCACCACAAGTAATATTCCCTGCTGAAAGCTTATTATTTTCCCCAAATTCTCCTAAGTTTCATAAAATTGGTTTCAGCTGTATCAGAAATACATGGAAGCATAATGCTCCTTTCCCTGCCAATAACTCCTTACAACCACATACCTGCCATTATTGCCTTTTTTACCTGTATATCTCTACTAGAGGCCCACTCATAATCAGTATTATTACTCCCTTTTACTTTTAACTTAATATTCTGCTGAATGTCCACCCTGAAATCCTTTATTTGTTAAATTCACATGCTCGTTTCTATCCAGATGTGTCTCCTATAATGCTATTTGTTCTCTATGTATCTTAATATCTAATTCAACAGTCTTTGCTTTTTGTGTATTCCTGGAGTACCATTCACATTCCATATTATTATTAATAAAGTAATCATTCTGATAAAAAGCTACTCCTACATATTATATATAATACCTGTTCTGAATGTATGTTTCCAGCATACATGCAAACACTAAAGTTTGGTAGGCTAACCTTGTATGTAGTTGCTTCTTCTCATCTCTATTTGAACACATTACATTTCCTGAGACTTTCTACTTCAATAAAAACATCCAAAAAACAAAAATTTAAATAAATTTTCAACCCCCCTATCCCCTTTTAACTCGCATCAAACATATAAAACTATATAATCCTTCCAAAAAGGATGTTTAATCTCCAGATATGAACAACTGCCCCAGAATGACAGCTGCACCTCCAGGCATTATCCATTCTAAAACTAAGGTTAACCATGCTAACTGCAAGTAAAGATTTTAGAAAATGGTATTAACAAAAACAAAAAATGAATGCCATTTCTTTAAATAAGTCTTATACCATGGCACCATTACTGAATGCTTCAATTCGGAAAGGGACAACATGTGGCAGTAAAGACAAATTAAATAAATTCATAATAACTGTCCACACAAAATAATGAAATCCAGTGTAAACAGATTGGAAGTCAGCAAAATTATAATCCTTGAATGACCATTTACACAGAAAAACTGCAGTGTAAACCTCCTCAATGGTCAACACTGAAAAAGATAAGCCAGGAATATTATCTAAAGCAACATATGATGTGTTGGATCCAGTATGATTACTTTTATTAAGTCATTAAATTCCTATTCTATCACTTTGCTTAAATGTAACCAATCTCTAGAACCAGGTATCACCTCTGGGAGAAGTATTTAATTCTTCCCCGCAGAATCCTTTACAGTTCCCCAACACTTTTACCCCCAATGATTCAAAACTTATTTAAAAATAGGGCTGTCTTTTTTTTCTCCATATAACCTGTTACAATTATGGTAGGCTAACCAAAAAAAAAAATCCAGTTTGTCTCATAAGGGAATACGACATTTTTCAGATTATTTTTTTTTTTATTTATCAAATCTTTTTTATTTATCAAATCAATGCACTTCTTATTTAAATGAAAGGAGCATCCTTTGCTTAACTTTACTGGAACAAATGGAACAGTTTCACTGTAAAACTCACCAATATGCCTACTAGAAACTGACACACTTATTAACTTCACCAGCCAAATAACATTTAATCCAGTTTAAACTAGCTGGCCTTTCACAAACATCCTGAGAATGAAATGTTGATTTAATTACTTTCATATTAGTATGGTACTGTTGAATGTTCTAAAAAAGCAGTCAGAACATGATCACTAACAATTTCAAACATAACCTCATAACTTAAAATGTTATCACCATTATTAACTAGACTTCAGTCTAGTAATGATACATTCTAAGAAGTGACATATCTAGCAGGTTTTGTCAGTAAATAAAATGGCCATAGGTCATCTGCATCAGTGAAAAAACATCAAGGTTATGATGAAATCAAATGTTATTCAAATCACCAGTGATGACCCAAGAGTCACTGGACTTAACCTGTTCACTTACACATTTTAAACAGTCCAGGCCAATATTAAATGTTTAGCATTATGAGTAAAAGCAATTCGGTCAACTAGCTCTTCAGTTTTCCCATCTATAATGTTAGCTACCTCTGTGATTAATAAAAAATATCTGCATCTACCTACACTACAGATTGCATGACTCAGTAATGTATCTCATCTAAAACTTCAGCCACCCTTAAATGAATACTTTTAATAAAACTCAAATTCCTTAGCTTTATGTGTTTTTATTAATTAATTTCCTTCTTTTCATACAAGTCCATTCATGCCATCCCTGAAACCTTAATACTAAAACTGCAAAATAGCTGTAAACTATGTACCCACACACACTGAACTGGTTTAGCAATACCATACTTATGGGGACATGATAAAATTAAGTATTTAGAAGTACGGGTTAAAAAGGATTCTGTTATGGCAGCTAAGGATATGTGAAACGAGACTAAACAAAAGATAACACAAACATTGAGGAACTGGAAGCTCTTGTTTGTGGACACGGCTAGCAAAATATAAGGATATGGATAAGGATAGTTTTATATACAGGTCAGGCATACTTTTATCAACCAGAAAAGTTGTGGATAACAATAAAGAGAGATGAAAGATTTTTATATGGGAGAGGAAGAGGGCAAGAGTCAAGTGTGATAACTTTATCCTTCCACTACAACAAGGTGGTTTGGGATTATCTGATCTGAATGGGTACTTCAGAGCTACACAGTTAAGACTAGTATGCATAACACATGCCGAGAGCTATAATTCATAGTGGAAAGGGATGATGATGAAATGGGGGGGGCAACAAACAAGGAGAGACTGAGACTTTGGATGCAGATCCTTAAACGGAATAACAATAACTATACAGAATATTATATTCATAGAGTAAAAGAAAGTAGTCTAAGAACTAAGCCAATACGGGAATGGAAAAAAGAGATTCCTCAGAAAGCACCGACTGCAATTGGTACAGAGAAAAGGCAAGATGGGTCTGGAATTTACTGGGGAAAAGTGGCAAAGGAACCAAAGTACTGGGAGAAAATAAGTAGAGAAGGAAAGGTAATAAAATGGGAAGAGACCAAAAATACATTTGAAATGAATTCTTGACATTGCCTTCCCTATCAAGAACAGATAGAGTAGAGTCAAAGGGAAAGGAATTGTGGTGTCCTAAGTTAAAGACCATTGGTAGAGTTTTTAGTAGAATCTAGAAAAGAAGCTGCTGTTAAAAAAGGGATCATTAGTAAGCATATAAAATATAGCTTGATAAATACAGGAATCAATCAGAGGAGGTTAGAAGGAATGGAAAGAGAGAATGGATAAGCAATTCATGCAATGGAGTGTAGAAGATTTAGGATTTTTTATTGGAAGTGTTTGCATAAGCATTATTATATCTGAAGCAGATTCAAAATAATTTTTCCTCAAGTAGATTGCAAATGTAGGAGTTCTGATGGGGAAGAAAGAGGAAATGGAAAAGTACAGTTGGGTACACTTATCATAAATGTAGATTTTCAAGTGTACTCACTGTTGTAGTCATCACACTTGGGTTATCTGCCTGCAGGTAGCCCTCAGTCGGCTCGAATACCAGAGACTTAGTACTTCTGCGTCAGTTGCTGTCGCTTCAGGACTGACGTCAGGTCATCAGGAGTATAAAAACAAGCAGCCGACGCCATTACATCAGTTTTTCTTGCCCCAAATGTCAGGAGCCCCCCAATAGGGAGCTAAGTTATGGTGGGGGAAAACACCACCAGTAAAAAGTAAATACCAATACCAATACCCCTGAAAGGGGGGAGTAAAAGGCAAAGAGAGATTACATAAAGAGAGAGAGAGAGAGAGAGAGAAACCAGGGGGTTGGAGGGATGGAAACCAGGACTGCAACGATGAATAGACCCGAACATCTACATTTATAGTAAATGTACACAACTGTACTATGTTCTTCGTGTTTCACTGTTGTAGCCATCACAATTGGGTAGATTCCTAAAGCTGAAGAAGGGTGGAGCCAGTTAAGAGTTAGGGCTGGCTAGAATGCCCTGCAGGACTGCTGTTGTAAAACCTGCCCTGGATTTGGAGAAGATAGGCAAATGGTAGTGCTTGGTGAAGGTGTGTACAGAACTCCAAGTAGCAGCTTCCAGGATGTCCTTGGTAGGGACTCCCCTGAGAAATGCTGCAGAGGTAGATGTTGCCCTAGTGGAATGTGTTCTGACCTCCTGAAGGGCTGGTTTCCCATGGTGCTTGTAGCAGAAATGGATGCAATGTGCTATCCATTTAGAGATTGTTTGCTTTGAAATGGCCTTGCCCTCTGCCCCTGTTGCAAAGCTGACTAGTAACTGGTCTGATATTCTGAAGGGCTTAGTCCTATCCAGGTAAAATCTGAGCTGTCTGTGCAAATCCAAGGAGTGCAGGACCCTTTTCCCTTTATTTTGAGGATTAGGGAAGAAGATTGGCAAATGTATGGATTGGATTGGTTGACAACCACACTGGACACCACTTTAGGCATAAAGGAAGGGTTTGTCCTGAGGGAGACCCTGTCAGCATGGAAAATAATATAAAGGGTTCCACAGCCATAAGTGCTTGTAGCTCAGACACTCTTCTAGCTGAAGTGATGGCCAGAAGCAATGCTGTTTTCCAAGAAAGGAATGTTAAATCTGCTGATGCTGCAGGCTCAAAAGGTGGAAGTGTGAGCATTTCCAGTACAAAGTTAAGGTTCCAAGCATGGGTGGGTGCTCTGTTTAGTGGCCTTACGTTGCATGCCCCTTCTCAGGAACTGCTTGATAACAGGGTGCGGGAAGAGAGGTGGCTCAGTGTTGTAATGAGCCGAAATGGCTCAGGCATGTAACTTAATGGAAGAGAAGGACAGGCCTTTGTGGAGTAGATCTGCTAAACAATCCAGGATTAGAGACAGAGAGGGCAGAGTTGTGTCCTCTCCTTTAGATAGACTCCAGGAGCAATACCTTTTCCACTTATCCGCATAGGATTTTCTTGTACTAGGTCTTCTGGCTTCAAGAATGATGCCCAGCATCTGCTTGTTTAGGGCTGCTGGGGGAGGATTCAAGGGATAAGCCAGGCTGCAAGATTTAGGGTTCATAGGTTGGTACTGGGCTATCTGCCCGAAGACATATATTAGCCCAGCCACGTTGTGCGGTATTCACCGCTCCTTTAGTAGTTCCCTAGACCCTTGTACTAGCAGCTAGTACCCTTGGACCCTATCTAGTAGTGCTATTGGTATGATCCCCGGTGTGAACTTTCTGTTACCCATCCACTCATCAAGGTTCCTCTTGAAGAGTGATAGTGAGGGGCTCTGTCTTATGTAGATCGGGACCCTGTTCCAAAGTAAGGGAAGTCTCTGCGAAGGAAATATATCCCTCCAGCATGTTCTATTCATTGTTGTGTTGAGGTTTATATCCCTAGAGCGTGTAGCTCGAGTAGATTTGGTTTTGCTAAGATGGAGCATGTTCAAAAATTCTGGGTTGGACATGGCTTTGTACGTTAGACAGAGATCGCCTCTGAGAAAGCGGTATGCAACAGAGAACAGTCTTAACTTTTTCAATCGTGGTGCATAGGGCAACTGTTTGAGGTCAGTAATCCTCTTGGTTAGGTACCTCTGTGGTCTCTCCAGCTGCTGGAGATGTCTAGCCAGGTACATTCCAATTGGTGCATTGTACTCAATAATGGGTCTGATGAGGGAAGAGTAGAGGGGCATCATTACATCCTTAGATCTTGATGCAAACCCTTTCGTGATCAGATGGGTCACACAGAAGGATTTTCTAACCACTTTGGCAACATGGTTATCAAAGGAAAGCTGACTATCTACTTGGGTCCCTAGATCCCTTATTTCTTCTTCAGATTTCAGGGGATTACCTCCTATGTTGTAGTTTGCGGGTACGCTGTTTTTTCCAAAAGGGATTACTACGCATTTTTTTGCATTTAGCTTGAGACCATGGCTTTGACACTATGCATCAGTCTCATTTAGGCCCTTCTGGAGGATCTCCATGTCGGCCGGAGACTCTATTATAGCACCCAGTTTGCAGTCGTCTGCAAACTTAGTCAGTCACAGCTCTTCCGTGCTTGCCTGTACTTCTGAGAAGTATATGCCAAACAAGAGGGGCCCCAGGACAGAGACCTGAGGCACACCACTCGTTACTTGGTCTGGATTCGGACATAGATCCCGCTACTCTTACTTTATGAGATCTGTCTGAGAGCCAGTTTGCGATCCATCTTGTGACGTAAGGGTTTATGTCCAGGCTGGTGAGCTTATCAATAATACCTGAATGGGGAATGGTGTCAAATGCTTTAGCAAGGTCAAGGTAAGCCGTGTGTACCTCCTTTCCCTTATCTATAGCCTGAGTAACTGTCTCAAAGAATTCCACCAGGTTCAGGAGGCATGGTCTGCCCTTGACAAAGCCAAACTGGGTGGGGTCCAGCGACTGGAGGTTCCCAATATCTCCATTTATGAGTTCCATAATGATTTGCTCCATAGCCTTACAGATCAGACTGGTCAGGCTTATTGGTCGGTAGTTCCCAGGGTCAGTTGTGGCCCCACCCTTGTGTAGCTGGACCACTGTTGCCGTGCGCCATTCTATGGGCACATATCCTGTGGAGAGGCTGAGACTGAACAGGGTATTAAGATGCAGGGTTAATTCCTTTTGGAGCTCACTTATGACAGACCCTGGGACACCATCTGGTCCCATGGAGGCAGTGTTTTTTAGCTTTAGATAGAGCCTTGTTAACCAACGAATCAGTAATAACTGGACTTACACAATCCCCTGGAATGGTAATAGGCCCTATAGGTGGTGGTGGGGGGGGATTTGCACTGAACCTGTCAGCCAAGATGTTGGCAATGTCAGAAGGGTCAGTATATTTTGTTCCATTTTGTACTAGCTCAGAACAGACCTGAGCGTTGCCATTTAGGTTTTTGACGTAGCCATAGAAGGTCTTATGGTTATCCTTGGCAACTTTCTTTTCAAAATTAGCTTAAGTTGACTTGATGAGGGCCCTCAATTTCTTACTAATGCTGATCAGGGATGATTTTTCTACTTGAGATTTGGCCTTTTTTTGTATAAGTCTCCTCCTTTTATTGTAAAGTTTGCTTATGGCTGGGGTCCACCAGACTGGTTTCTTCTTGCTTGAGGAAGGAGTCTTGGTTTTATTTGGGATAGCATGGTCCATGCAATCCTGAAGATGCATATAGAGTGCCTTGGTGTAGGATTCCTCATCCTGGATATCATTATCCTTCTGCAAGGGAATAGTGAAGCTTTCCAATTTGGATGCAAGTAGTTTGAAGTTTGCTTTGGAAAGGTTTTTGACTATGGTTTCTTTGACTGGGGGAGGTGGAGGGGTGAGGATGTCCAGGGTTATCAGTTTGTGGTCGGATCTGACCAAGGAGTGAGTGATAATGGGTGTGGTACAATGGGCGCCCATATTTGTGATGATTAAATCCAATATGTTGTCCCCTCTAGTGGGGGAACATACTAGTTGTTCAAGGGCATTTGAATTTATAAATTCTATGAATCGCTGAGCATAGGAGTTGGAACATTGGTAGTTCACCCAGTCTATACCAGGGTAGTTGAAATCACCAAAGATTATGGTGTTGGGTAGGACCTTTATATTTTCCAGTGTCTCAAGGAATGCAGAGTGAGCATCTTGGGAAATGGTGGGCGATCTATAACCGGCTACGACTTGAAATGTGGTTTTGCCTGCTGATAGTTGCGCATGGATGATCTCTGGGGCATCATGCTGTGCTACTAACCTGGAGATATGGGTATCCTTGATGAATATGGATACACCTCCACCCTTTGCACTGAGATCCGGTAACTGAGGCCAGAAGGTATGATATGAATTGTAACATGGCAGTGCTGGGGTGCTCTCTTGAGCCTTGAACCATGTTTCCGTCACTGCACAAACATTGATTTTCTCCATGCTGAGGAGAGCCTCGAGTGTGTGCCTTTTGAGGTTGAGACTTCTGGCGTTGAGTAGCATTACCCTTAGTTTTTGGTTACCTGTGCTGGTTATTTTGGTTGGTTTGTCCTTTGAGCCTTGCCTAAAAAAGGCACTATGGGGACGGCAAGAGCCTTGGCCAGTATTCGAAAACCTAGGGGTGACAGGTGCAACCCATCTCTGGCAAAACAGCTAGGCTTGTCTATTATGTCATCCCAGCCAGAAAGACACTGGATTCCCTTAGAATGACACCAGAAGCTTAGCCAATTGTTGAAATTGATCATTTTGTCTTTGTATTGTGGTATCATTCTAGGTGAAGGTAGTATGCTACTCAAAGTCAGGGTCAAACCAGCTTGGGCTACATGATCAGAGAGCTCCTCAATGTCTCTTTTCATGTAGTCCATTGAGGTACGTCTTAGATCATTCACACCAACATGTACAATGACAGCGTCATACATGTACTTGTTCTGGAGTGACCTAAGTGCCTGTGTTAGGTGGCGGATCCGAGCACCCGACAGGCAGCTGACAGTAACCTTCTCCTTGTTCAGCCTGGTGAGTGGAACATCCATATGCCTTACTATAGAGTCTCCTATTACTAGCGTGTTAGGTATGGTGTTTTGCCTTAAGGGCTGTTGTGAGGCACACTGCTGAGATGAATTATGTGTTTTCTGGCTTGTGTTTGGGAGTGCAGGTTGCTTGCTTGTCTGCTTTGGAGGGCACTGTTTCTTTTTCAGATTGGTTCCTAGTGCCTCTGAATATGTTTTTGTGTATTTATGCGTATGTTTTGCCGGTGCTTGTTTTGTAGACTCATGTGTGACAGGTGGTGTGATGCAAGTGTCCCTTATCCTCTTGACTGTCTGTTACAGTCATGGGTTGAGAGAGCTTAGCCTCCAGTCTGGCTGTGTATTTGCATCTCTCACAAGTGTTTGTGTCTAGAGGTAAGAGGAGAGGGTTGTCTGTATACATGAGGCAGTTGTGACATTGCCTCAGGATGCCCAATTCCACCAGATGAACTGGAGAGTACAACTGAAGCTGACCTCTTGACATGCTTTGAAGAGTAAATTGAATTTAAGTCCTGCGGACGATTGAGGGTCTTATGCTATATTATAATAGTGCCGTCTAGGAAATTTGGAGAATAAAAGTGCTGTCTAGGAGATTAGGACAAGTGCTGATTTCTGTTTTGCAAGTGCTGCAATAAGAGCAGCTGATCTGAAGCACTTCAGTTGAGGCTTGCCTAGTTCTTTTTTGCAGTTGAGGATGCAAAATCTGCCCCTCTTGCTGAAACAGCAGGGCAGGTTTCTGGTGTAGGTGCCAGGGTGGCACCGATGTCAGGCTGCATAGGAGTGGGTAACCAGTGCTGGCATGGCCAGTTCGGGGCAATCAGAATTGTCCTGTCTGTCTTGTCTTATTTTGAGTAATACTCTTGAGAGAAGGGGCAGAGGTGAGAAAGCATAAATTGAGAGATTTTCCCACTGAAAAGATCCACTTTCCAGGCCTTGCTGTGAGGGTTCCTGGTGCAGAATTAGCTGAGCTGGTGGTTTTAGGGGGAGACAAAGTGGTCCACCTCTGGAGTCCCCCATTTTTGAATCAGAAGGTTGAAGGTGTTGGGATCTAACTGCCACTCGTGTGGGTCTAGGAGAATTCTGCTTAAGTTGTCTGCCAGTGAGTTTTGTTTGCCTGGCAGGAACTGAGCTTGCAGATGGACTTGCATGTCCAAGGCCGTGTTCTACAGGGCCATGGCTAACCTGTAGAGTGGGTAGGAATGGGTTCCCCCCTGCTTGTTAATGTACCACATAACTGTGGTGTTGTCTGTTTTTATTAGTAGTTGTCCTGGAAAGAGTAGGGATCTGAAAGCTGTCAGGGCATTCTGCACATCTAGCATCTCTTTTTGGTTGATGTGCAGATGAATTTGACTTGGGCTCCAGTGGCCCTGAATGCATTTGCCGTCCGTGTGCGCTCCCCAGGCATAGTCTGATGTTAGGGTCTGGGCAACGTGGGGTTTAATAAAGGGAAGTCCCTTGTTGTGGTTGCATGCTTCTGCCAACCAAAGAAACTCTGTCCCTAGACAGGGTATGATAGGAATGACTGCTTCCAGATCCTGAGAATGTTGGCACCAAAGACTTTTAAAGTACCACTGAAGTTTCCTCATATTCAGTCTGGCATATGGAATTAGCAGTATACATGAGGCCATGAACCCTAGGGCCTGCAGTATTTTCACTGCTGATAGCTGGGTTCTGGTGGCCATTTGTTTGAAGTAGGCAGTCAGACAGACTTGTTTTTCTGAAGTTAGGAATGCCATCTGGGATGCTATGTTCAAGCATGCTCCCAGGAATACAATCTTTTGACTGGGCACCAGTTTTGATTTCTTTTCATTGATGGTGTACCCCACGGAAGTGAGAAGATTTTTCACAAATGTCAGGTGCTGCAACAGCAATTCCTGACTGTCTGCCTGAATCAGGCAGTCGTCCAAGTATGGGTAAATTTGGATATTTCTCTGCCTGCAGTATGCAATGGCTGGAGCCAGGCATTTTATGAATACTCTGGGCACAGTGGATAAACCAAAAGGAAGTGCAGAGAACTGATAATGCATAGATCTGGCCCTGAAGCGTAGATACTTCCTACATGACTCCCTTATAGGGATGTGCAGATAGGCTTCTTTTAAGTCTAGGGTGACTAACCAGGCATCCTTGGCTAACATAGGTAGAAGCTGTTGCAAGGTAAGCATTTTGAATTTTGGTACCACCAGGAAGGTGTTGAGAATTGAAAGATCCAGAACTGGGTGCCAACAGCCCTCTTTTCTGGGTACAAGGAAAAGTCTGGAATAGAAGCCTTGACCTATCTGTTCCACTGGAACCGGCTGAATAGCCCTGATAGAGAGCAGGGATAGGACTTGGTTTTGTGCTTCTGCCCACTGGTTTGGAAGAAGGTCTGGGAATCCTTTCGGGGTTGGTAGAGAATGGAAGTTGAATTTATACCCCTGGGAAACAATGTTGAGGACCCATCGGTCTTTTGTGATAGACATCCAGTTTTTTGCATGAAGGGCAAGTTTTCCTCCTAGGGGCACAATCAATTGGGCAGAGGTGGGGAGTGGAGTACAGATGTCATTGTGAGTTTTTTCCATAAGAAGGTGGCTTACTACTCCCTGTTTTGGGGTGGGAACACTCCATTGCTTAGATCTCTGCATACCCTGAGACTGCAGTCTGGGTGGTCTGTTTCCCCTGGGTCTGGGTTTGAGATGGCCTGGAGGGGGCTGGAAAGGACCAGTGTTTTGAGGGGCAGTACCTACTGAATCTAGGAGGTTGTACTTGTAAGAATTATTTAACTGTCTGCATAGATTTAGCTTTTTCTTCCATCTTCTGAAGAACCTCTTCTGCTTTGGTGCCAAACAAATTGTCCTTGTTCAAAGGAGCGTCTAGTAACTTTGATTTGACATGGTCTGGCAAGGTCTGCTCCTTAAGCCAAGCATGCTTTCTCAGTACAGAACCAGTGACTGTTGCCCTGCAAAATGCTTCTTGGGAGTCAAAGCCACACTGCAATGTATGCTTGTTGATTTGGCTTGCAGAATGCATAAGCTCCTGCAATTCTTTATTTTCTGCACAGTCTGTAAAGGTTGCTACTTTTTGCTTAATTTTGTTTGTGTATTTCGGCTTTTTCCGGTTAGGGTTTGCCACAGTGGAACTCTGGTCCGCTAATGATTGGTAGTGGATTTTTACGTACCGGGTTACCAGCCCTGACACACAATCTTCAACAAAGGCATGCCCCACTCACGTATGCCTCCACACAGAATATGCTCTAGCTGAGAATCGAACGGGACAATGTCTTGCTATGAGGCGACAACACTACCGCAGCACCACCACCGCAGTTGCTTCTTTTTGCTTAATAAGTTCCATAATATGTTGCTGGTACTTCAGCATGTGAAACTGACAATTCAATGTCCTAATGGCAAGAGTTGCAGAGGTATATACTTTCTTACCCCATCTGTCCAAAGCTCTGGAATCCCTGTCCGAAGGAGTGGGATTCTTGGCTGTAGTTGCCTTAATATCTTTAGGCCCCTGAAAAATGATGTCTGGATCAGCAGTAGGATTCTTGAAAAGAAATTTGTGAGTGTCAAGTACTCTGTGGCACCCATCTGGTTACCTAGGGGCAGGGGGTAAAGTATCATGAATAAGACTGGATTCCATAAAGACATCATCAACAACTTCCAGGACTGGGGGTATTGTTAAAGGCCTGCGCTGTGGCAAATCTAGAAATTCTCTGAGTCTCTTTGGACTGAGGATAGTCTTGGCATTCCCAGTGGAAATGCTCTCAAAGTATGTAAGGTTTCACCAAAAGAAAAATCCTATAGAAGAGAGGCAGAGGGAACGGATTCTTCTGCATCTGAATCCTCATAAGCAGATACGGACATGTCTTTGTAATCAGATACCTCACAGTCATCGGACTTCTGGTCTGTTGAAGCTGCTGGGGACTAGGCAAGGGAGTAGGCAAGGGAGCAGGTGCATGTGCTTTGGTCGTTGGCTTTCTAAGCGTAGGGTGTACTCTTGGCCTTAGAAACTCAGTAGTTCTAGATAAAAAAGTCGACGGTTTGAGATGAACATCGGTAGTGGGAAGAACTGCCTTAGAAGCCGGTGCCTGCTCAGCGGCTCTGGACCCATCCAAGGTAAAGACATCCGCAGGTTCCATAGTCGAAGAAGAGTCTCACGGCATACCGGACTCCGAACGGGTCTCGGTAGAGGCTTGTGAATCCAATGAAGCAGGCATCAGGGGCGGCGAAAGCGCCTCACTGAGTACTGGCAAACTGGCGACTAGCTTAACGGAAGCGTCGTCGGCAGCTTTGGACCTGTGCGGTCTGTCTCTGTCTTTATCCTTATGTTTTTTCGGAATATCGGTAGTCAGATGGCTTACTGAAGCCATTTCGGAATACGGAGATCGACAGCGAAAGAATTTAGCGACAATGACAGCCTGTCGATGAATGATTCGGGCATGAACAAGGCACAAAACTGACAGCAAGGCACGTCGTGGTCTTGGCCTAAACAGATGACGCAGTAAGAATGAAAATCTGTGTGTGGTATTTGCTTTCCACAGGCAAGGCAATTGTTAAGTTTTTCTGACATCAGATAGAGCAAGAAAAAAGGATCCCCAATGGGGTACTTAGCTTTAGAAGACTTCAGGATTATTCAATTCATAAACGAAAACTCAGGTAGCGGCCGACCGGCACTTGTGAACTGCTTCTGCTTTGGGCTCCTCGGCAAGAAAGACTGGTGTAATGGTGTTGCCTGCCTGTTTTTATACCCCTGATGACCTACCGTCAGTCCTGGAGCGACAGCAACCGACGCAGAAATACTAAGGCTCTGGTATTCGGGCCGACTGAGGGCTACCTGCAGGCAGATAACCCAAGTGTGATGACTGCAACAGTGAAACACGAAGAACATTTTATATATATATATATATATATATATATATATATATATATATATATATATATATATATATATATATATATATATATATATATATATATATATATACACACACACACATATATATATATATATATATATATATATATATATACACACATATATATATATCTATATCTATATATATATGTATCTCTCTCTCTCTCTCTCTCTATATATATATATATATATATATATATATATATATATATATATATATATATATATATATGTGTGTGTGTGTGTGTGTGTGTGTGTGTGGGATCACTAGAGAATACCGAAATTCCACAATCCCGAAATTCTGAATCCCGAGTACCAGAATCTCGAGATTGCGGAATCTCGAACGTAGTGAATGGGGATTGCTGTAAAGTGCAGAATGAGAACTTCGCCATTCACTCCACTGTGGTGTGATCTCGAAGTTGGTATATTTAAGTTGCAGGGAGTGTGGGGGGGTGCAGGGGGGGCTTACCCCCCTGCATACACGTTAGAATAATTTGTTGTATGTTTTACTTTTTTTTTAAGTTTCGAGATTCCGCAGTCTTACAGGTCTATATCACTTCACTGAAGCATACTCATCGAATGGCCATTCATCGAACATTCACATTGGTGAACATTGTTCCCAGGGAAGGAATCACTTAGCCAGCATACAGAAATCTGCCCTTTTCCCCACTGTAGTATGATCTCAAAGTTGGTATACACAAGTAGGGGGTTGCTGGTGGTACAGCCCCCACACTGGGGGCGTGGAGCCATAGCTCTCCACTTTGATGGGTTTGATGTACTGTGGCGTCTGTGTAGGTAGGTATGCTGGACAAGTGATTTCCTACCATAAGAAAAAAGTACAAAGGTTAGTCCTTCATTACATACAGTGCTCCCTTTAACAGCTTCTCAGGGCAGATGACTTCAATACTAGTTATTACATCAGCTGATTAATAACAAGGGGTCTGTATTAATCAGCTAGATTATTTAGTCTGTTGGGCAGATTAATGATCCTGGACAGAGTCAGAGAAGGTGTAACCATCTTTAGGCCAAGTTTCCACAATGCAACAACATCTGGTCTCTGGAATGTGATTACTACAAATACTTTGCTGTGAACAGCTTGAAGTATCTGGGAGGGGTGGTTGAGAAGGAAAGTCTGAATAAGGCGGTCAAAGCTGGAATCAAAGGGGCTGCAGTCAAAGGATACAGACTGTCAGGGGTAGTATATGATAGATGAAAGCCAAAGATGCTAAAAACTATGGTCTACAAAACTGTGATACAACCAGTACTATTGTATGGTACTGTATTGTACAGAAACCTGGGCAGTAAAGGCAGGGCAGCTGAAGAAGCTAGAGGTGATAGAGATGAACTGTGCGAGGTGAGTGGTAGGATGTGCATTGTGGAACAGGTGAAGAAATACGGATATAAGAGCAGAATCCAAAGTAGCTCCAATTGCAGAAAAGTTTAAAAAAAAAAAAACAGATTACAGTGGTTCTGGCACATGTGCAGAAAACCAGAAGAAAATCTGGTGAAGAAGATCTGGGAGAGACAGGAAGAAGGCAAGAGGAAATGAGTTTGTCCAGCAAAGAGGTGGATGGATTGTATGAGAGAAGACTTGCGAAAGTCATACATGAGTGTGAAAGAAGGTAGGAGAGTGACACTGAATCAAGAGAGATGGGGACAGTTGACACAACACCCTAACCCCATGTAGAAAAAGGAGAGAGAGGATGCTGATGATGACTTTGCTGTGAATATTAAGACAGACAATTTTTAGACATTTAATGTGTGGAGTAAGAGGGTTTGAAGTTTGAAAGAGAGGAAGGAACACTAGAGGTAACCAGGTCAACTAAGTATACAAGACAGAATGTAATCTAGAGGAAAGTGCACTACGAATGAACAACAGTGGTAAATGACTACAAAAAGCCTAATGAGGGGTACACAAAAAGAAAATGGACTTCTTCCTGGAGGACAGAAAAGATAATCTGGAGAAAAGGTCATGCTAATGAACTGGAGAATGTGAAAGAAAGAGAAGAATGGGATGTAAATGTAGTTTTGAAGTGAATAAAAATAAGCAGGAGTACATTTTGGTGGTATAACTGATAAGACAAAGGCATGTATCGAAACATTAAGGGTAAGGAGAATAAGAGCGCAAAATGTGATATACATGATGACAAATGAACTGAACATTACACAGAGAAGGTCAAGGCTTTTCAACAGGACTTTAAGGAAACAATGAGAAGATGGGCTACTGTAATGAGGGCATTAGTTCAATTATCGAAAATCAGCCACAGACCTCAACAGATCATTTAAGCAGAGCCCAATATATTTTATTCCAATATCATTCACCTATTGTACACTTATAATTTAGAAATATAATACAGAGAAGAGGGAAAAATAAACATATGAAAAACTGTCCAGCTTGTACAGGAACTAAAAACTGTAAATAGTTTGTTTAGTGTATATACTAAGCACAGGTGAAAAGGAATGCCTAGGGGCAAGAAAACTCTCCCTCTTTCTCTCTTTTAACAAGGTAACAAGGATTCAGGCTGGCCATCTCAGGCTATGACTCCATGTACCCAACTGGTACGCATCTCCCTAGGAACAGGAGCTCAAGATAATGACTGGTCTACCAAACTACCACCTGGTAACAAAAGGGGCTAGTGTTATTGCTTTTAGATGAAGCTGCTACTGGTCATACAGCAGTATGTTTTTAATTGGCTTGTGTGCTCCTGATTGTTTACATAAACTTGAAGTTTAGTGGACACTGCTATTCTATTGTGCTGGGCTGAGTCAACATAAACAAACCTGAATTAAACTGCTGGATTTAACTTCAAAAAATTCATTCTCTAACACCTAAGAAGTTACTTTTACTTGCTTATTTTCTACCCAGAGTGTACTGCTTTTTTTCCTGTGGTAGTTAAGGCTGGCGACTGCTGCAATGTATTAACACAGATACCCGCCCCAATCATTCACTCACTCACTCACGCACTCCCCCACACCTGGTCCCTGTGTTTATGCCTCCACTGTCTCCTTTTTTCCTGCCCTTACAAAGCATAGATTACAGTCAGTCATTAATGCCAGGCAGAATTTCACCATCATATCCTTCAGCAAATGCATGCTAACAGAAAAGCTGTTATAATATCAATTTTCTAAGCTTATAAGTGGAAT
>NC_056741.1:1642594182-1642629182 GCF_019279795.1 Protopterus annectens | reverse complement strand
CAGGGATGAGATATCAGCGGGTAATTTGTTCCAATGTTTCCCAACTGAGTTGGGGAATAAGCCATCTCCTGCAGAGTTATTAGGTGTAGTCCTATTGATCAGGAGTTTATTGGAGGAGCGTAGATGTTTAAGGTTATAATATGGGGTAATAAGGCTGGTGAGTATTGGAGTTTTGGTGGGTTGGTACATGGTTTTGTGAGCTATTATTAGTTGTTGTACTTTGATCTGATTGGGAAGTTCTAGCCAGCCAAGTTGTCTTAGATTAATACAGTGGTGGGTCCTAAAAGACGATCCGGTAGCAAATCTAGCAATGTTGTTGTAGGATATAACTAGTTTATTAAGGTTTTTTTTTGACAAGTTGGTGTAAATAGGACATGCATAGAGTAAAGTAGATATCAGATGGGTTTTGGCTAGGGTAATTCTAGTAGCTGGGGTAAGAAATGGTTTGATTCTATATAGGGTTCCTATCTTTTTGTTCACAGTTTTTATAGTAGAGTTAATGTGATTTACAAATATTAATGTAAAGAAGAATTACTCTATGGGATATGTCACTAAGTATAACAGGCATACAAACATGATTAGACAGGTTATACAAAAAATTGGGTAATATTAAATCAGATTCCAAATTAAAGGAAATAGGGGGATAGACCACATTTTGTCTTCAAGAGAGAAAAAAATAAAACAATGACTTTGTTGCAAAGATCAGGTTTTTCATCTGAAGAATACTTTTTCTATACTCAGTAAGAAGGCTACAATAACATGCCATAATTACATTTATTGTCGCTACATTCATTTGAACAATGAGATCACACACCCCATCACCCAGAAGATATTTAAGTTAACTACTTTTGCCACCTGTTCCACTGAGAATGTGGTTTAGTTAGTTAGAAGTTGAAAGAGAGAAAGGGTTTAGATCTCTGTGCGATATGTTGGGGCATCGACACAAATGCATTCAATAAGCATATTATCAACTTTGGTGAAGAACATACTTTTAAGTTTAGAGTATTACTAAGAATAAACCAAAGAGAGGAGGGAATTTAAGTAAAGGGGCAAATATGGCAGAGTTTAAATGGAAAAACTTCTTCTTATATATAACATGCTGCATCTGGGATTAATATGTGTGTGTGTGTGTGTGTGTGTGTGTGTGTGTGTGTGTGTGTGTGTGTGTGTGTGTGTGTGTGTGTGTGTGTGTGTATGTGTATGTATATATATATATATATATATATATATATATATATATATATATATATGTATATACATGACTCTGGGTATAAACATATATGTTTTGTACTTGCATGTCCGGTTCGATTCTCAGCTAGAGCGTCTTCTGCGTGGAGACATGCGTGAATGGGCGTACCTTCGTTGAAGGTTGTGCATCACGTCTGGCAAGCCGGTATGTAAAAATCAACTGCCAATCATTAGCGGACCGGAGTTCCGCTGTGGCGACCCCTAACCGGGAAAAGCCGAAAGACACAAACAAACTTATACATCATCTTCTATGTCTCAGTCCTATGCTCATATTTTTATACACATATACATTCACTTTTTAAATACTTTTTTTAAACACTTTTTTATAACATCTTAATTCGTACCTCAAACTGGGATCTTATAACGAGTTTTATATAAAGTATTATATGAAAGTAAGAGATGTATTCTGATGTACAAGAGCATATACTTCTGTAAGAACAAACTCATTTGAGACGTGGTGTATAATTTGAGTTTGGCAGGCTCACATTTAATATAAAGACATCTGTTTTTAATTAATTGTATAGTGCATTGACAAAGGATCTTGAGGATTTGAAAGCTTTGCTGTTAGTATTTTTTTACATTAAATTATCTATTTGGTCTTTGAACGGCTGGACTCTTAAGATTTTTTGTTTTTAGTTTGTTCTTTATTTGCCAATTTGAGTCCATGTGGATGCCAACAGAGTTTTTTTTAACTATTTTATCTGTAAAATAAAACAAAACAAAATAATTTCTTTCGAAGATAAGCATCAACAGGAAAACTATACAAACTGCAGCCAAAGTCTGATCCCGAAGCAGAAAAAAGCGGTGCGGTCAACACATCCAAGGCCAGTTTAAAACCACTCTGATAAAATAACAAAAAAAAAACAAGAAAACAGAACAGATAAGCACTTTCAGGCTATCAGCCCTTCATGAGATCTACTACTCTAACACAAAGGCAAGGCCTAAAACAGAAGTGACTGTAAGAAGCATTAACAATCAAGCCAATCAGGATCTTACAACAGAAGTACTTAACAGGGCAATTAATGAAACAATCTGCATGCTCTCAATGTAGGCTTTAAAGGGACAACCCCATTCAAGCCAGGTACTCTATCAGCTTGTAACTTCACTATCCATCTCATCTCTGCCATTTTTGTGCTATGCACAATGTCACCTCCCCTTTTGTCCTTAAGTACCAGCTGTATAGCCAAAAATGTAAAATAATGTCCTGGGTAATCCATTATGTGCTTAGCAAGAGCATTAGCTGAATTTTTCAACCTAATATCACTAAGATGCTCCAGTATTCTATTTTTAAACAGCATATTAGCCTTGCCTACATAAAAATGAGAGCACTTAATGCAAGTGACTCAAAAAACTCCAGCTTTACTCCGTAGCATATCGCCTACTCTGAGGTGATCTCTACCTAACATAGAGCTATGTCAAACCCAGAGCTGTTGGACATGCTACACTAAAGAAATCCAAATCCCTCCGAGCTACACACTCTAGGGACCTAAACCTTGTCACCACAATAAACAGGACATGCTGGAGGGACAGATTCCTGTCCCAGAGACTTCCCATACTCTAGAACAGGCTACCCATCTATGTCAAGCAAAGTTCTTCATTAGCACTCTTCAAGAAAAATCTTGATGAGTGGATGGGTGTTAGAAAAATATGTATTTGAACATATATAAAGTGCTAGTTAAAAAGCAAATAGTGTATAATGCATTTTATTCTATTATTAATATGGCAATAAGAATGATTTTACATGTAATTGCTTGAAGCTTTGGAACTGCAGTGTATTTGAACTCTGACCCTGGCAGAAGCCAGCTCAGCAAGCTTATGTTTTTCACTAATGATTATCTGCTGGATCAGGAAATTAAATGTATAAAGCATTGAAAATCTTCTTCTCCTTCCTTTGGGACAATTGGCCTTGTAAATGTTATCAAGATAAGACGCAGCTGTTGGGAGAATGTTGCAAGAAGAACAAAGAAGTGTATTACAAGACTGAACCAGCTATTGTATTCAAGCAGGCCTGAAACCTTGAAGGAGTAACATTTACAGAAAGACATTATAACTGACCAGGTGCTTTGCAAGGCTATATTATTCCCAAGGAAAAACTTTTTTAAAATATGTAACATCAGCAATCTTTATGAATAGGATGTTGTGAACCGTAGTGATGTAGGTGCCCTGTGACTAACCACGTCAGAAAGGTGGGCACAAACTAGAAAGTAGAAACTATAAAAATTGTATACTTCCTGTTTCATGTCAGACAAAATTCTGTGCTTGTACGTTTTTTGCCTCCTGGTGTACACTAGTAAATTTTTGCATCTGAGCCTCCTGTGTTGTAATCTTTATATTTATTTAACAGTTTGGTCCTCCTTGAACCGGAAACCCTCGGACAGCTACAGATCAGAGTGTACCGGTGGTCGAACACTGCGCAGGAGAAGCTACCGAAATGGTTCTTCTTGAAATATAAAAGACCTCCAACTGAATTGTCGTTTTGAGAGGCTGGCCACTTTCTGATCTGCGGCCGAAGAGCGGTCTCGAACTGGTCAACTCAGGAGGCTCAGGTAGGAAGATATTTGCCTTTTTTCTGTTTTAGATCAGGGACTAGGTTGCAGTAAATATTATTGTCAGAAGATTTGTTATACAGATCAGGGACAAAAGGAAATTACTGTATATTTTGTTAGAGATCAGGGAAACAGAATAAGGTAGGCAGTCATTCTAGATAAACTGTGTAAGGAACTGAATACCACGTGGTGAAAAGGGTTATGTAACATTTTCTTTTAATATGGGAAATCAGTGCACTAAAACATCGCGAGATCCGGCCCTAACTGAAGATGCAAAATATATGCAATTACAACGGGCTGATAATGTTAGGTATTTTACAAAATGGGTTAATAAATACGGATTTGATGGTAAATTGGATAAAATTTCATTAGTTAAACTCTTAAAACAACTTAAATCTGACGCAGAAGGTCAGGCAAAAAAGCAACAACAATTAGGCATTCCTCAGGCACACAGGTGGATTGAGGAAGTAAACAGAAGGGAACAGAAAACTAAAAATGCTAAGACGTTATTTTTAGATAAAGAGGATAATAATATAGTAATAGCGACGGCTCCACCTCCCCCGCCCCCTCCGATGCCTTTTTCAGTATATGAAGCAGGTGGACAAGCTAGTCCACCTCCACGTTATCCTGATGTCACAATGACACTAAAACCATTTGTTAGAGATCCTATTGAGACTAGGTCCCGGACACGTAAAACACTTGGGGACACAGACTCATATCAAATAGGAAAAAATACACTAGAGGAAAATGAGGAAGAAATCTGTCCACTTATCGAGGTACCAAATCCTCAAGCAGGACAGGAAGGGAAGGACCCAACTCTTCTAGTGTACAGACCATGGACACCGGAAGATATTCGGAAAGCTACAGAGGGAATCCCCCATCCAAAAGTCAATTACACGAAGTTTTTACAAGATTTACAAGGTATGAGACTAAGTTACCACTTGAATGGGGAAGAAGTAGAAAAGGTAGTTAGACAAATTGTGGGTCCAGACTGGCACATGATTTGTGGCACCTGGAATCCTCGTAATGCAGAGCTTAAACCACTCCCACATAGTGACGCAGAACTAGACAACAGAGTAAAAGGTCTTACAGACCGAATTTCCGAAAAATGGAAACCTAGAGCAGATTGGACTTGCATTAACCAATGCATACAACAAGAGAATGAAACTGTAGATGGGTATTATGGTAGATTATTGGAATGTTTCAATAACCATAGTGGTATGGCTATTCCTGAAAATCAGACACATGATACCTCGTATGAACAGCAACTGAAAAATGCGTTTTTGAAAGGTTGCATTGCACCTATCAGTAGCTTCATTACGTAGCATATGATAGATCATCGAACAAGTAGGCTACAAGCCTTACTTGAATATGCTAGACATGCCGAAAGACACTTTAATAGTAAAAAGAAAAAGAAGACAGAAGTCTTCACTGCTGAAGACGGAGCTGAGGTTTTTGTAGTACAGTCTGGTAAAAAGGGTAAGAAAAATGCCCAGGGAAACAGACAATCTGACAAACGGTCAAAAGATTTTGAAGAGAGAAAAAAGAAAGGTGAGTGCTTTAAGTGCGGAAAGAAAGGACATTTAGCGAGGGATTGCAGGCAGAATAAAAAGGTGACTACAGAAAGCAAGGATGATGAGGACTGACTATATGATAGTGATGAAAGTCAGAAATCATCAGAAAAGGTTAACAAACAAAGAACAAATGTAAACGTAGTAGAAGGAATAGAGGAAGTGCAAGTAGATATGGAGGATGAAGAAAGTGAAATTTTAGATTTGGCATTACTGAGCTTGGAGCTCTATCTGGCAGACACAAAACCGGAAGTCACACTTCTGGTGGAGGGGAGGGAAGTAAAATTCCTGTGTGACTCAGGAGCGTCACAGACTTTGATACACCCCTCCAAGTTACCAGAATATTCCGAATCACCTGATTATATATTAGTAAAAGCAGCAAACGGACAGCTATATAGGGAGCCACTCTCCCATGATATAGCAATAACTGACCCTGTTTCAGGTATGACTCAGAAAGGTAAAATCGTAGTTTCTGCAAAATGTCCAGTCAACCTACTGGGAAGAGATCTTATGCAGATATCTGGCATAGCGGTAGTTCCCACCATGCAGGTTATGGAGGCACAAAGACAAATGGATACTTTCGTGGTGCGACCGGAGGGTGAGACTTTTTACTGGTACAGCCAGGACCTAGTTACGACTGGTCCAGGGGCAGTAACCGAGGAACTGATGAACATAGCCATCAGTAAGGCCCCCTCCCTTGACACTGACCGACAGCATTTGTTACACTGTACTCTATACTACTGTAGCATGCCAGGACCTGATAAAGAATATGAGCAAGAATTATTCAAAAATCCTGCTAACAGATTAGTATTATGAACCTTGCATTGGGATACTGAGGGAAACAGTGTGGTAAGCTGTTCATTACCTCAGGAATTCATAACACTGTACAAATCTAATCGACTACTGCATGTCAGCTTAACAAAAAACAAGAATATGAAATGGGCAGACTTAGGAGAAAAAGTAACGATGGGAAAAACAAACTGATTTAGAATTATCAGAGCAGGGAATACAAAAACAGAAATTGAATTGGCTAACACAGACGCATCCAGCTGTACACTTACAAACTAGTGAAGACAGCTGATTAGCGTTCTTATTAGAAGAAGAAGAAAAAGCCTTGTGTGATATACCAAAGATTCTTTGGTCAGCAGGCAAATCAGATGTAGGACTTATTCGAACAGCAGGACCAGTTACTATTACACCAAAATCAGCATTTAGACCACAAAAAAGACAATACCCCTTGAGGAAAGATGCAGAGCAAGGAATCAAGCCTATAATAGCAGCATTACTCAAGGAAGGAGTACTGGTAGAATCTCTTGATTCACCATGTAATACCCCTCTATTTCCTGTTAAAAAAGCAAACGGGGAATGGCAGATGGTACAGGATTTACAAGCTAGCTGTAAACAATGCAATAATACCTAGAGCACCTACGGTGCCAGACCCACACACCTTGTTGAACGATTTGAAGCCGCAACAAAAATATTTCACTGTAGTAGACATAAGCAATGCTTTCTTTTCAATACCTATACATCCTGATAGCCAGTATTGGTTTGCATTTACATTTCAGGGTAAAAGGTATACCTATACTCGGCTACCACAGGGATATTGTGAAAGTCCAACAATATTTGCACAAGAAATGGCTAGCAACCTGGCAGGGTTTACCCCACCAGGAGGTAGTCAGAGCCTGCTTTATGTAGATGACATCTTGCTAGCAGCCCCCATCCAGCATCAATGCAGGGAGGATACTATGGCGTTATTGAAATTTTTAGCAGCACAAGGACATAAAGTAAACAAAAGTAAGTTACAACTTTGGAATAAACAGGTTAGATACCTAGGATATATAATATCCAATGAAGGTAGAATATTAGACGAAGACAGAAAAACAGCAATTTTACAAACACCTAAACCAGCAACCAAGAAGGAAATGATGTCCTTCTTGGGAGCAACTAATTTTTGTTGAAGCTGGATATCAAACTATGCTTTAGAATCTGCTCCACTGGCTGATTTAATATATAAAACACCAATGGCAGCACAAGATTTATTACAATGGACACCCAAAGCAGAAACAGCTTTCTGCAGACTAAAACAATTGATAGCTTCTTCATTAGTTTTAGGACTTCCGAATTACCACAAACGATTCTTTCAGACCGTAGATTGTAAACAGGGATATATGACGCCAGTTCTGACGCAACAGCATGGGGATAAGCAACGCCCCATAGCTTACTATTCATCACAGTTAGACCCAGTGGCACGGTCGTTGCCTCACTGTGTGCAAGCAGTGGTCGCAGCTGCAATGGCAGTACAGGCTTCGGCCTCAGTGGTGTTATTCCACCCTCTCACGTTGAGAGTGCCTCATGCAGTCGCGATAATTTTACTGCAAGAAAAAATAGCATATCTTTCTCCTGCTAGACATCTTTCATGTATGACCATACTGCTGAGCCAACCTCATATGGTAATTGAACATTGTACAACATTAAACCCGTCAACGTTACTTCCAACCCCTGTGGATGGCACACCGCACAGCTGCCTGCAGGAAATTGAGCAAACAACTTTGCCCAGACAAGATCTCACTGATATGCCCTTGGATGATGCCGAGGTGACATTTTACGTGGATGGCTCGTGCAGAAGGGGTCCTACAGGGAAAAATCTAGTGGGGTATGCAGTAGTTACAGATACAGAGATCTTAGAAGCCCAACCTTTACAGCATAACCTATCTGCTCAAGCAGCGGAATTGATATCTTTAACACGGGCTTGCACTCTAGCGAAAGATAAATGTGTGAACATATATACTGACAGTCAGTATGCTTTCTCTACAGTACATGTTTTTGCGCAACAATGGAAAAATAGGGGAATGATAACATCTAATGGTAAACCGATTAATCATGCGCAACTTATTTTGAACCTACTAGATTCTATTCAGTTACCTACTAAAGTAGCTATTTGTAAATGTTTAGCTCATACAAAACAACAGGATAGAACTTCAAAAGGAAATGTAAAAGCTGACGCAGCTGCAAAGCAAGCAGCCTCAGACTCAGAAACTTTACTTTTAACCAAGGAATTACAACCCTCTGAGATTTTAGATCTAGAAATGTTAAAAACAATGCAGACACTAACTACAAAAGCAGAGAAACAAAAATGGGAGAAACTAGGTGCAATCCTTGAAAATGGACTGTATGTCTCCAAAGAGAAAAAAACAATACTGCCGTCTAATTTATTTAGATATGCAGCTTTGTTGAGCCATGGGCAGTGCCATGTCTCAACAGGGGGGATGGTACAGTTAGTAAATCGAATATTCCAAACATACGGATTCATAAATTATACAAAAAAATTTTTGTGTAGCATGCCATACTTGTAATAAACATCATGCACAAGGGGCATTCAAACCCAAGCAAGGGAGTTTTCCTACACCACCATATCCGTTCCACACTATTTGTATGGATTTCATAAAGTTGAATAAATGTGAAGGAATAAAATACTGTTTAGTAATTATAGATATGTTTTCTAAATGGGTAGAAGCTTTTCCAACTAAAAATCCGGATGCAGGAACAGTGGCAAAAGCCCTAGTAAAAGAAATAATTCCTAGATTTGGCATACCGGAAAGGATTTATAGTGACAATGGGACACATTTTGTTAATCAGACGATCCACCAGCTTGGGAGATTCTTTGGAATCTCCTTAAAGAATCATTATGCTTACCACCCACAGTCTGCAGGACTGGTGGAAAGGTACAATGGAATTCTAAAAAGCAAATTGAGGAAGCTAGTGAGCGACACAGAAAAACTGGATTTGCTGTCTGCCTTTGGCACTGCTGAACATGAGAACAGTTCCAAATGTAAAGGGTTTGACTCCCTTTGAAATGATATTTGGAAGGGCATATTATGTGCCACAGTGGAAAGCTCTCATGCCTGCAGAACTAGAGGCTGACAGCTCATTAGCTAGCTACATGAGAAAACTGTTAACAAATAAAACTGTTTTGCAGTTGAACTCTTTTTCAGATAAAAGACAGACCAGACCGTTGGAAGCAGTGCTGACTCCGGGGACCTGGGTGTGGCTGAAGGTTATGAAGAGGAAGAATTGGGCGAGTCCAAAGTGGGAAGGACCGTACCAGGTACTGTTGGCAACGCCTACTGCAGTCAAAGTTGCTGAGAGGACGTCCTGGGTCCATATGACGCACTGTAAACCGGTAAAGAATTTTCAACTTGATAAACATTTTGTGACTGATACACAACAAAGGCAGGATGGCCAAGAGCAAAACGAGTAAAAATACAGATCAACCCCAAAGATGTTGTTTAATCATCTTGTTGACTATGCATTTATTGACTATGATTGTGATGACCTTCCTTTGGTTGTGGTTTTTCCTACATGTGACCACACAAGTGAAAGTGGAGAGACGTGATGAACTGTCTATAGACTGGCATCCGAACTTTAACACATACCTAGCTATGAAGCGTGTATATGTAGAGACTATGAACATTTCAAATTGCTGGGTTTGTACTGCTATACCAACAGCATATGGAGGACTGTTAATGTCCACTGTCCCCTTGGGGATAAATGAGACTTGGGAGAATTTACCTTTTGATACAGGATCAGTAAGATCACAAGACAAAACTGGATTGTATTTACCTATCACACAGAAGGGAATTGTATGTTTCTGTAAGAATGATACACTTCAAGTGGGTTGGATAACTGTAATATAACCATATCTTATAAATGTTACATTAAAGTTAAAGACAGAGGCACTGTTTGTAAAACGAATTATGATTCATATTTGAGTTTAATGAAAACAACATTAAGTGAAGTGCAGAGAAATCCTGTTTTACATAAACAACTGTCTATTATAGACAAGAAAATGTTTCATGCAGAATTAACCCGCATCAGTACTAAAGTAGAAAACTGTTATTTTGTTTGTGGGAAAAAGGCATACAAATGGCTACCTGAGAATTGGTCCGGCAGTTGTTTTTTGGGTTATCTGGTTCCGGCCATAAGACATACTGCAGAATTACCTCTGGGTAAGATACGAAATGTGAGAGATGTAGCCCGGAAACCTGCAGGTACAATCGGAAAACCTGTAAATCCAGTGGGACAAATCAAAGCTGGTTGGAAAGACCATCATTCCGTAAAGAATAGAGAAAAATTGACTCATATGGACTTGAGTGACAGTGTAATATCCTGGGCTGGAATACTTCCAGCATATGGAGCAGTCAAATCGATCTGGGAGTTCAGAAAGCTGTCGAAACTTATTGAAGTAATGAGTAATGCAACTTTTTCTGCTCTCGAACTAGTGACTGATGAACTGAATGCAATGAGAACTGTTGTGCTACAAAATCGAATGGCTCTTGACTTCACCCTAGCGGCGAGAGGTGGTACGTGCGCGCTTATCAAAGAAGAATGCTGTGCGTTTATACCAGACAATCGACATGAAATTAATGACCACCTAGAGGTAATACAGCAGGTATCGGCCATGACTGAACCAGGCCCAAACCCACTGACGAACTTTTTCCAGAATCTGTTTGGTGGGTGGGGTTCTATCCTAATGAACATCTTGATTGCTATTTGTGTGGGTCTGCTCCTATTAGGAGCATGTGTCTGTTGTGGGATTCCCTGCATGAAAAGATTAATCAAAGATTTTATTGATATATCTGTAACTGAAACTTTGTACCAAGACATTGAGTTAGAAAAATTAATTTCAGATGAAATTCTTTCCGAAGTATAAACTAAATGACTTACCTAGTTGAAAGTCCTTAAAGGAGAAGGCTAGGAGATGAAATAACATTGTTTATATTTCAGAATAGAATAAAAAGTATTAAAAGGGAGGAAAATGTTAGAAAAATATGTATTTGAACATATATAAAGTGCTAGTTAAAAGGCAAATAGTGTATAATGCATTTTATTCTATTATTAATATGGCAATAAGAATGATTTTACATGTAATTGCTTGAAGCTTTGGAACTGCAGTGTATTTGAACTCTGACCCTGGCAGTAGCCAGCTCAGCAAGCTCATGTTTTTCACTAACGATTATCTGCTGGGTCAGGAAATTAAATGTATAAAGCATTGAAAATCTTCTTCTCCTTCCTTTGGGACAATTGGCCTTGTAAATGTTATCAAGATAAGACGCAGCTGTTGGGAGAATGTTGCAAGAAGAACAAAGAAGTGTATTACAAGACTGAACCAGCTATTGTATTCAAGCAGGCCTGAAACCTTGAAGGAGTAACATTTACAGAAAGACATTATAACTGACCAGGTGCTTTGCAAGGCTATATTATTCCCAAGGGAAAACATTTTTAAAATATGTAACATTAGCAATCTTTATGAATAGGATGTTGTGAACCGTAGTGATGTAGGTGCCCTGTGACTAACCACGTCAGAAAGGTGGGCACAAACTAGAAAGTAGAAACTATAAGAATTGTATACTTCCTGTTTCATGTCAGACAAAATTCTGTACTTGTACGTTTTTTGCCTCCTGGTGTACACTAGTAAATTTTTGCATCTGAGCCTCCTGTGTTGTAATCTTTATTTTTATTTAACAATGGGAAATAGGAAATACACCCCGGGGATCACTTCTGTGTCTCTGCTCGACAGCGGCACAGGAAAATAACTTTCTTGGGTGGCGTAAGCCAGGGAACCTTGTTGGCTAGGCTTACTTAGGCCCTTGGGCCGACAGCCTAGTACCTACTTATGAACATATGAACCTAAGTAGCAAGATACACTAAATTCTGAGCTTTGCAATCGGCTGTCAGTTTAAATCTATAAACAGAGCCAGTCTGGGGGTGACAGAAAGAGTCAATTCTAGAGATGTGGATACAGACTTTGTAGGACAAACAAGGGAAAGTCCCAAACTTATCAAACCTGGGAGCAGAATCAGAACTGTCATTAGGAGGTCCATAACATAGCTGCCTTTTCAAGGACTTAGCATTCCAGAAGCTAAAGCTAGGTTTGCTGTCAACAATCCCTTTAATATGATCATCCAGTTGTTAAGATGGACCAGTTCTTAGTAATAACATCACAGATCTTATGCACATTGCTGGAGTAGGTCAGGGTAATTCGTGTCATACTATGAGCACTCCTCGTACATGTACAGGTCCCCTGAAATCCCTGTCCAACTTCTCTTGAAAAATAAGGAACCCCATCTGTTGAACGAAGGAGAAATCCCTCAGCCAGGTGCTCACGCGCCTCACTAAATGATTAACCCCTGGCAACAAAAGCTTTCGATAGATCACCAGCTGCATTCTTGAACGTAACTCCATCAGTATAGAGTCTATAAGACAGTAAGAACAGACTCTTCATAACTGTACGATAAATATGCTCTAG
Organism: Protopterus annectens; assembly: GCF_019279795.1. Taxonomy (NCBI): domain Eukaryota; kingdom Metazoa; phylum Chordata; order Ceratodontiformes; family Protopteridae; genus Protopterus; species Protopterus annectens. The sequence continues at coordinate 1,642,616,511 of NC_056741.1, read as the reverse complement.
GCGAATGCTGGAGCAATGTAAAAGTGCAATCCTCCAGCACTCCTTTCTGTACAACTCAGTGTTAATACTACGGTTCTCATATGAAATCAGACAGACATCCAAAAAGTCAATCGCTTCTGTCGAATGCACATAAGTGAATTTAAGAAACATGGTGGAAGAATTCAGATAGCAAAGTCATTTAACTCATCCATGGTGCCTCCCCACAAAAGAAAGACATCGTAAACAAAACATCTATAATAGACAATGAGTTGCGAAAAAACATTTTCTCGTAAAACACATTCCTCCTCCTCCCCCTAGCTAGCCATTACCAAAAGTACAGTTGTGTATACTTACCATAAACGTAGATGTTTGAGTGTATTCACTGTTGCAGTCATCACACTTGGGTTATCTGCCTGCAGGTAACCCACAGTTGGCCCGAATACCAGAGTCTTAGTATTTCTGCGTCGGATGTGGTCGCTTCTTCCATGACGTCAGGTTGTCGGGGCTATAAAAACAGGCAGCCGACGACATTACATCAGTTTGTCTTGCCCCAAATGTCAGGAGCCCCCAAACAGGGAGCTAGTATATGGTGTGGAAACCACCACCAATAAAAAGTAAATACCAATACCATTAGGAATAGCCATAGAGAGGAGAGATAGAAAGATAGAGAAAAACAGTGGGCTGGAGGGAGGGCAACCAGGACTGCAACAGTGAATACACTCAAACATCTATATTTATGGTAAGTGTACACAACTGTACTATGTTCTTCGTGTTTCAATGTTGCAGTCATCACACTTGGGTTGATTCCCAAAGCTGAGGAAGTGTGGAGGCAGTCAAGAAAAAGTTAAGGCTGGCTAGTAGACCCTGCAAGACTGCTGTAACAAATCCTGCCCTGGATTTGGAAAAGATAGGTAAGTGGCAATGCTTGTTGAAGGTGTGTACAGAACTCCAGGTTGGAGCTTCCAGAATGTCCCTGGTAGGGACTCCCCTGCGAAATGCTGCAGAGGTAGAAGTAGACCTAGTGGAATGTCTTCTGACCCCCTGAGAGGTTGGTTTTCCATGGTGCTTGTAGCATAAATGGATGCAGTGTGCTGTCCATTTGAAAATGGTTTGTTTAGAAATGGCCTTGCCCTCTGCCCCTATTGCAATGCTGACTAGCAGCTGGTCAGATTTTCTGAAAGGCTTAGTCCTATCAAGGTAGAATCTGAGCTGTCTGTGCATGTCCAAAGAGTGCAGGATCCGTTCCCCTTTATTCTGAGGGTTAGGGAAGAAGGTTGGCAAATGGATCGATTGGTTTAGGGCCACACTGGACACCACCTTAGGCATAAAGGATGGGTTAGTCCTGAGGGAAACCCTGTCAGCATGGAAGATAATAAAGGGTTCCACAGCCATCAGTGCCTGTAGCTCAGACACTCTTCTAGCTGAAGTGATGTTTAGAAGCAAGGCTGTTTTCCAAGAGAGAAATTTTAACTCTGCTGAAGCAGCAGGTTCAAAAGGGGGAAGCGTGAGCTTTTCCAGTACAAAGTTAAGGTCCCAAGCAGGGGTGGGTGCTCTCCTTGGGGGCCTTAAGTTGTTAGCCCCTCTCAGGAACTGTTTGATGAGGGGGTGAGAAAACAGAGGTGGCTCAGTATTGTAATGAGCTGAAATGGCAGAGGCATGAATCTTAATGGAGGAGAAGGATAGGCCTCTGTGAAGTAGCTCTGCTAGGTAATCCAAAATTAGAGGTAAGGAGGGCACAGCTGTGTCCTTTCCTTTAGAATGAATCCAAGAACAATATCTTTTCCACTTTTCCACATAGGATTTCCTAGTACTAGGCCTTCTGGCTTCAAGAATGACGTCCAGCACCTGTTTACTTAGGGTTGCTGGTGGAGTATTCAAGGAATAAGCCAGGCTGCAAGATTTAGGATTTGTAACTGTGGATGCAAAAATCTGTCCCTCCTGCTGTGACAGCAGGGGTAGGGGTCTGGTGTAGGTGCCAGGGTGGCACTGTTGTCAGGCTGTGCAGGAGTGGGTACCAGTGCTGGCGTGGCCAATCCGGGGCAATCAGAATTGTCCTTGGCCTGTCTCCTTTTATCTTGAGTAGTACTCTTGAGAGAAGGGGCAGAGGGGGAAAGGCATACACTGAGAGGTTTTCCCATTGAAAGGATAGGGCATCCACCTTCCAAGGCCCTGCTGTGAGGGTTCCTTGTGCAGAATTTGCTTAACTGGTGGTTGTGGGGGGAGGAAAGAGATCCACCTCTGGATCAGGAGGTTGAAGGTGCTGGACTCCAATTTCCACTTGTGTGGGTCTAGGAGATTTCTGCTTAAGTCGTCTGCCAGTGAATTCTGTTTATCTGGCAGGAATTAAGCTTGCAGATGGATTTGGTTGTCACAGTTGTGCTCCACAGAGTCATGGCTAACCTGCAGAGTGGGTAAGAATGGGTTCCCCCCTGCTTGTTTATGTACCACACAACTGTGGTGTTGTCTGTTTTTATCAGCAGTTGTCCTGGAAGGATTAGGTATCTGAAAGCTGTCAGAGCATTCTGTACAGCTAGCATCTCCTTTTGGTTAATGTGCAGGAGAATGTGGCTTGGGTTCCAGTGGCCCTGAATGCATTTGGCAGCCATGTGGGCCTCCCATGCATAGTCTGATGCATCGGTGGTCAGGGTTTGGGCGGCGTGGGGTAGAGTAAAATGCAGTCCCTTGTTGTGGTTGCATGCTTCTGCCCACCAAAGGAACTCTGCCCTCAGACAAGGTATGATAGGAATGACTGTTTCCAGGTCCTGAGAATGTTGGCACCAAAGACTTTTTAAGTACCACTGAAGTTTCTTCATAAGCAGTCTTGCATATGGAATTAGCAGAATACACGAGGCCATGAACCCTAGGGCTTGCAGTATTTTTCTTGCAGTTAGCTGGGTTCTGGTCGCCATTTGCTTGAAGCACTCTGTCAGATAGACTTGTTTTTCTGAAGTGAGAAATGCCATCTGGGAAGTTGTGTCCAAGCTTGCTCCCAGGAATACAATCTTTTGACTGTGCATCAGTTGTGATTTCTTTCCGTTGACGGTGTACCCCAAAGAAGTGAGAAGCCTTTTTACAAATGCCAGGTGGTAAAGCAGCAATTCCTGGCTGTCTGCCTGAATCAGTCAGTCATCCAAGTACGGGTAAATTTGGATATTTCTCTGCCTGCAGTATGCAATGACTGGAGCTAGGCATTTTGTGAATACCCTGGGCACAGTAGATAAGCCAAAGGGAAGTGCAGAGATCTGGTAATGCATAGATCCTGCCCTGAAACCTAGATATTTCCTGCATGATTCCCTGATGGGGATATGCAGATAAGCTTCTTTCAAGTCTAGGGTGACTAACCACGCATCCTTGGCTAGCATAGGAAGAAGCTGTTGAAGGGTAAGCGTCCTGAATTTTGGGACCACCAGGAAGGTGCTTAGAATTGAAAGATCCAGGATTGAGTGCCAAGAGCCCTCTTTCCTGGGTACCAGGAATAGCCTAGAGTAGAAACCCTGACCCCTTTGTTCTAATGGAACTGGCTGAATAGCTCTGATGTTGAGCAAGGAAAGAACTTGGTTTTGATCCTCTTCCCACTGGTTTGGAGGAAGATTTGGAAGCCCACTTGGAGCTGGCAGTGAATGGAAATAAAATTTGTACCCTTGGGATATAATGTTGAGGACTCATCGGTCCTGAGTGATGGACATCCAGTTTTTTGCATGAAGGGCACGTTTTCCTCCTAGGGGGCACAAGCAATTGGGCAGGGCTGGAGGTAGAGTTGAGAAGTCATTGTGAACTTTTTCCATAGGAAGGTGGCTTACCACTCCCTGTTTTAGGGGTGGGAGCACTCCACTGCTTAGATCTCTGCATACCCTGAGACTGTAGTCTGGGTGGTCTGTTTCCCTGGGTCTTGCTTGGGAAGGCCTGGAGAGGGCTGGAAAGGACCAGTGTTTTGAAGGGCAATGCCTACTGAATGGAGATGGTTGCACTTGTAAGAATTCTTTAACAGTTTGCATAGATTTAGCTTTTTCTTCCATCTTTTTAAGAACTTCTTCTGCTTTGGTGCCAAACAAAACGTCCTTATTTAAAGGAGCATCAAGTAATTTGGATTTGACATGATCTGGCAAGGTCTGCTCCTTCAGCCAAGCATGTCTTCTCAATACAGAGCCAGTGACTGCAGCCCTGCAAGATGCTTCTAGGGCATCAAAACCACACTGCAAAGTATGCTTACTAACTTGGTTTGCAGAATGCATAAGCTCTTGCAAATCTTTATTTTCTGCACAATCTGGAAATATTACCATTTTTTGTTTAATAAGATCCATAATATGTTGCTGGTACTTCAGCATGTGAAAATGGCAATTAAATGCCCTGACAGCAAGAGTTGCAGAGGTATATACCTTCTTTCCCCATCTGTCTAAAGCTCTGGAATCCCTGTCCAAAGGGGTAGGATTTTTGGCTGTAGTAGCCCTAATACTTTTAGGTCCCTGGGAAATGATCTCTTGATCAGCAGTAGGATTCTTGAAAAGAAACTTATGGGAATCAGGTACTCAGTAGAACTTGTCAGGTTTCCTAGGGGCCGGAGGTAATGTGTCTGGAGTAAGACTGGATTCCAAGAAAACATCATCCACATCTAGGACAGAGGGAATAGTTAAAGGCCTGTGCTGAGGTAGCTCTAAAAATTCTCTGAGTGTCTTTTTGGACTGACAATAGTCTTGGCATTCCCAATGGAAATGGTCTCTTAAAATATGCAAGGTTTCACCAAACGAAAAATCCTCTGGTGGGGAGGCCGAGAGAATGGATTCCTCTGCATCTGAATCCTCATAGGCTGATAAGGGCATGTCCTTATAATCAGAAAGGTCTGAGTCATCAGACTCCTGGTCTGTAGAATCTGAAGGCAACTGAATTCTTTGTCTCTTAGCAGGGGAAAGCTGGCTTCCCCTAATTAGCGTTATAAGGTCTTCAGCCATTCTAAGCATTTGTTTTTGTGGCATGGGGGCCTGAGCATGCGCTTTGGTCATCGGTTTTTTAGGCGTAGTGCGTACTCTGGGCCTAAGAAACTCAGAAGTTTTGGCTAAAAAAGAAGTTGTCGGTTTGATTTGAACATAGGTAGGTCGGAAAACACCCTCAGATGCCGGTGCCTGCACAGCAGCTCCGGACCCATCCAAGGTAGAGACATCCGCTGGTTCCACAGTCGAAGAAGCATCTTGCAGCATACCAGACTCTGAATGGGTCTCAGCAGAGGCCTGCAAATCCATAGAAGCGGGTATCAGGGGACTACAAAGGCGCCTCACTGAGTACTGGCAGACTGGCGACTAGCTTAATGGAAGCGTCGTCAGCAGTTTTGGACCTATGTGGTCTTTATCCTTATGTTTTTTCAGAAGATCGGTAGTCGGATGGCTTACCGAAGCCATTTCAGAATACGGAGATTGACAGCGAAAGAATTTAGCAAAAAAATAGCCCGACAATGAATGGTTCGGGCGTGAAACGAGGCACAAAACCGACAGCGAGGAACGTCGTGGTCTGGGCCAAAACAGGTGATGCAGTAAGAATGAAAATCTCTGTGAGGTATTTGCTTTCCACAGGCAAGACAATTGTTAACTTTTCTGACATTGGTTAGAGCAAGAAAAAAGGATCCCCAATGGGGTACTTAGCTTTAGAAGACTTCAGGATTATCAACTCAAAAAACGAAAATTTCAGGTAGCGGTCGACCGGCACTTGCGAACTGCTTTTGCCTTGAGCTCCTCCTCGGCAAGAAAGACTGGGGTAATGGCATCGGCTGCCTGTTTTTATATCCCTGATGTCATGGAAGAAGCGACAACATCCGACGCAGAAATACTAAGACTCTGGTATTCGGGCCAACTGAGGGCTACCTGCAGGCAGATAACCCAAGTGTGATGACTGCAACTGTGAAACACGAAGAACATCTGGCATAGCTATTTGCACAGGGGGGTTCCCATAGCCACCCCCATTTTCTGCAGGAAAAAATCATTCTCAAACATAAACACATTACTATTATGAGACCCAGCAAAAAAAAAAAAAAAATCAGCTTTGTACGCTGGTATGACCAGCCACTCTTGCTCATGAGGTAAGATCTAACCATCTCAACTCCCAAATCATTGGGTATAGATATAAAGAGAGTACAAACATCCAAAGTTACCATGACACATCCAACAACATCCCCTCTAGCAGCGACATATTGAGAGAGGGTATGTAAAAAATGTTCAGTGTCTTTGAGGACACCTGCAGCTACTTCAACAACTGGTTTAATGGATTTCTCAATAAAAACGGAAAGGGTCTCCATGACCCACCCACATCCAGACACCATAGGTCACATGGATGGATCCACCAAACATTTATGTATTTTAGGCAATCCATGTATGATAGGTATTACTGGACTGATGACCAAAAAGTAATCATACAAATTATGATCTATGCCACCAGACATAAGCAAGTCATACAAAGAGGTCTTGACACAAGCAATTATCTTCATCACAGAAGCTCGTGTGATTTTATCATATGTACAGCCATCTTCAAGCATTCATCTCATAGCTTTACAATACGCCGATCTATCAAGAACCACTAGTGACCCCCTTTATCCGCAGATTGAAAATACACATCTGGGTGTGATTTCAATTCAGCTAGAGCAGTTGCCTCATCACGTGTCAAACTGATGAAACCATATGAATGCTCATTCACAAAAAGCTTACATATGTCGTTCTCACATATTCATAAAGATCTCAAGATGTGGCTGCAAAGGAGGAACATATGTGCTGGGTTTCTTAAACATGTTCAAATTCTGAGTATTATTGTCTGGGAACATAGTACGCAAGATAATATTATGAGTAAACATTTTCAGGTCAATAACTATATTGCTGATGTCAGACTTTGTGCAGGAATAAATGACAACCCTCTGTTTAAAATCAACATCTGACGGTCAGACAAAGGAACAGAGAAAAGATTAAAAACTAAAGAACTGGTACTTATCTCCTCTTTTTCATTCGGCCTCTGCTCATAGACTGGCCACCTCCGTGCCTCCATCTTTTTCTCTTACTGGAAGTGGTAACTTCAGAAGAAAATGGAGGGAGTGCTGAACCTCCTCCTGGCTCCTTGCGTCTAGCTCCTGGATCAAGTTGCACAGTTGAATCAACTGTATTACCATGAGTTGCAGAGCCAGCAAGGATCTTAGCAGCTCCTCTCTCAGTCTAGGGTTGGACAGCCTTAACCTCATCAATCAGATCTGCAGAAGCAGGCTCAACCCTAGTGGTATGTGGCCAAGAAAAAGATATTCCCTTTCTTGAAGTCGGAAAAATCCCTTTCAAGTTTCCTTTTCTTTTGCTATCGTAAACGTAACTCAAAAGCAGATAAATCATTGAAAAGATTATCAATCCTGGACTGAAAAAGCTCAGCACTAAACTTTTCATTAATCTCCTTTTGTGCAGTCTCAACAAAAACCATAAGCTCATTTTCAAGGGGTTTAAAAAAGTCAATCAGAAGACGGATGTAATTAAAGCTCAATTCAATATTAAGTGCTTGCCACCTTCTCAATAACTCAGGATATGTTGTTCCACAGGTGGGCAGACCCTCAGTCCTTGAGGAACAATTTTATAATCCAGGCACGCCTCCAAGTGCAGGCACTGCCACTGAAGTCTTTTAAGTTTAATTAAGTTCACTTCAAGTTCCTTAACATTAGGAGAAAAAAATTCTACCTCCAAAGGAATCTCCTGGGCAGTCTCAGTAACATTGGAGAAGTCCAAGCAAAGTAAGGGATTGACTTCCACTCCAAAAATCTGGTTAGAACGTTTTTGTGAACTAGAATAGGCAGGATTTACATCCAACTCCAAAACAAGATCTTTGGCCATGTGCTGCTGTTGTATGACAAAGACAAGCAACAAGAAAACTAAACAAACTGCAGCCAAAGTTCAATCCCAAATCAAAAACCAAAGTAGAAGCAGAAAAAAATGGTGTAGTCAACACAGACAAGATCTGTTTAAAACCACTTTAATAACGTCACAAATAAACATGAAAACAGAAATGATAAGAGCTTTCAGGCTATCAGGCCTTCATCAGATTTACAACTTCACAAAGGCAAGGCCTAGAAAAGAAGAGACTGTAAGAAGCATTACCAATCAAGCCAATCAGGATCTTACAATAGAAGCACTTAATAGGGCAATTAATCAAGCAATCTGCATCCTCTCAATGCAGGTTTTAAAGGGACAACCCCATTCAAGCAGCTTGTAACTTCACTATCCATCTCATCTCTGCCATTTCTCTGCTATGCACAATGTCACCTCCCCTTTTGTCTTTAAGTACCAACTGTATAGCCAAAAATGTAAAACAATGTCCTGGGCAATCCATGATGTGCTTAGCAAGAGCATTAGTTGAATTTTTTCAACCTAATATCACTATGGTGCTTCAGTATTCCATCTTTAAACAGCATATTATCTTGCCTATATAACAATAAGAGCACTTAGTGCAAGTAGCAAGATACACTAAATTCTGAGTTTTGCAATCAGCTCTCAGTTTAAATCTATAAACAGACCCAGTGTGGGGTGACAGTCAGAGTCAGTACTAGAAATGTGGATGCAGGCTTTACAGGACCAGCAAGGGAAAGTATCCAGTTTTGGTGTCCTGCAGACTGCAAGAGCATCAGGAAAGGGAAAGAGATACTCTAAGTGTCACCATTTTGATTTTGTCCTAATTTACTGATTTCTGCACTTGTTTTTAGTTTTTTAGTTGTTTTTAACTTAAATCCATTTATTTAAACTATATTTGCTTTAATACTGCTACACACTCAAGTGTGCTAGCTTGCACTGCATGTGAATTGTTTTTACTGCTGTTTTAGCTGCTTTTCTTTAAAAAAAAAGTTCTAAGCTTGTTTCCCACCTTTCCTGTAACTAGTCTAGTCCAGCTACAGATCTGCTGTATCCAGAACTGTATGTAAACTTCTGAGCCTCCCAAGCTTTTCTATGTTGGAGGGAAGCTTTCTAGCTTATCAGTGGGAGTGGTAAGCACAAGGTAGCCTACCTACCACAAGAGGAGTGGTTTTTGGTCCAGAAATTGTAGTTTATTGGCCTTTTGGGCAGTTTTGTTTGTTCCCTTCAACTTTCTGTCTTAAAAGCCCGTGTTTGCACGGGTTTACGCTTGTTTAAGTTCCGCCCAGCAGTGCCGAGCTTAGGTAAACTATTACTGGTGCTAGAAAGTCTGCTCTTCAGTTTTTCCCTTGAATCTTGCTAGTTCTTTCTCTCTTGCACTTCAAATAGCTTAATCGCTTTGCACTTCAACAGGTTTTTGTAGCAATTATTGTAGCACACCCAAGTGCCATCAGCACTAGTTGTTCTTCACGGAAATAGTTCCAGTACTTAGTACTTAAGACCACCCCCCCCTTCCATGGTTAAAGGGCAGTTCCCTGTGCTTTCTCCTATTAACCTAGTGCACTTGGACATTCTGAGGCAGTGTAGCAACTGCCTCATGTACACAGACAACCCTCTCCGCTTACCTCCCGACACACAGACTTGTGAGAGATGTACTTATATCACCAAATTGGAAGCTACTCACTCATCAGCCAAGACAGGACTAGCTGGTTAAGAGGAGAAGGTGAACACCTGCAACACACCACATGGAACACATTGCCCTCCAGAACACCCACCATCACATCTCTCACATAAAAACACAAATCACACACCCACCTTCGTGGAGGCTCTCAATAGAAATGTATCCAAACAGCAGAGACCTCCAAGACAGAAACGCACTTAACCAGCACAACACAGTGCAAACCACAGGACACAAAGCTCACCTCCACAGTGTGCCCATCAAACTAATCCCCTAAGGCTAAACACCTTGCCCAATTCACTAATCATGTGACTCAACAGTGAGGAACACAGATGTCCCACTCACTACATTGAATAAGGAGAAGCTAACAGTCAGCTGTCTATCAGGTACCAGAATCTGACACATAACACATGCACTCAGGTCACTCCACAGCAAGTACAAGTATGACTCTGTCATTGTCCATGTAGGTGTGAATGACCTGAGATGCACCTTCCTGGACTACATGAAAAGAGACATGGTGGAGCTCTCAGATTATGTGGCCCAGGTAGGTATGACCCTAGCCCTGAGCAGTACCCTAATGTCACCCAGAATGATACCGCAGTACAAACAAAAATGATTGACTTCAAATAATTGGCTAAGTTTCTGGTGTCATTCTAAGAGGATCCAGTATCTATATGCTTGGGATGACATGACTGACAGACCTCAATGCTTTGCCAGAGATGGCCTGCATCTGTCACCCCCTGGGCTTCTGGGTACTGGCTAAGGCTCTTGCAATCCCTATAGTGCCTTTTTTAGGCAGTGTTCCACAGACCAAATTACCACCATAACAACTATAAATAAATGCAATCTGAGGGTCATGCTGCTCAATGCTAGAAGTCTAAATCTCAAGATGCACTCACTCGAAGCACTCCTCAAAATGGAGAACATCGACATTTGTACTGTAATGGAGACCTGGTTTAAAGCAGCAGAAAGCACCCCTGCGCTAACAGACTATAACTCATTCCACACCTTTCGGCCCCAAAATATGGACTGTAGCTCCAAAGGCGGTGGTGTCTCTATATTCATAAAGGATATGCACACCTCCAGACTAGTAGCCCAGCATAATACATCTGAGATACTTTAGGTACAACTACCATTAGGTAAGATGGCGATCCAGGTCATAGTCTGCTATAGGTCCCCAACCATGTCCCTAGACTCTTACTCCACGTTCCTAAACACCATGGAATCTATCAAGGTCCAACCCAACACTCTCTTACTAGGAGACTTCAACTATCCCTCCATCAGCTGAAAATACTACTCAAGCACCAATACACTTGCCCAAAGCTTCCTGGAATTCATCAATTCCAATGTCCTGGATCAGCTCATTCTGACCCCCACTAGAGGAAGCAACATCCTTGACCTGTTTATTACTAACATGGGTGACCGTTGCTCTACACCAGTAGTCAATCCCACCCTGGTCAGATCAGACCATGAACTAATCACCACGGAAATCCTCCCCCCCCCCCCCCCCGCAAAGGTGACCACCTTGAAAAACTTCTCCAAAGCTAACTTTGGGCTCCTAAAAACAGAGACAGTTAACTTCACGGCACCCATGCCAATGGAAAATAGCTGCATGACTGCCAAATCATACACCAATGCACTGTACAAACATGTACATAAATGCATGGAACTAGCCATACCCAAAAGAACCAAGACGCTCTCCTCCAAAAAAAAGGAAGCCAATCTGGTGGTCCCCTGGCATTAATAAACTCTACAACAGAAGGAAGAAACTGTTGCAGAAAAAGGTGAAGTCCCAAGACTGGAAAAACTCCCTTATTAGCCTCAGCAAAAAGCTGAGATCCCTCATCAAATCCTCTAAAGGCAGCTATGAAGGCAGAATTGCAGCAGACACTAAAAACAATCACAAAGCCTTCTACAGTTATATCAAGAACCTCCATGGCAATACCCAGATTTGCTCTCGGTTACTGCACAAAGGTACCTCCTATACTGAGCCAACAGATATTGCCAACATACTGGCCGACAGATTCAGTGCCAACTTTACCCCCCCCATAAGGACCAATCACAATACCGGAAGAATGCCAAGCACCCAGCATTACTGTAGCACAGGTTAACGCTGCATTGCCAAGGCCAAGAATACAGCTTCCATGGTTCCCGATAATATCCCTGGCTGTGTTCTACATGAACTACAAAGCGAACTGTCACCACATCTGTGTATCCTGTGCAGTCACAGCCTCACCTCAGCCTTTGTCCCTACTGAATGGGGCACTGCTATAGTCATCCCTCTCCATAAAGGAGGAGCAACTACAGACCCTGGGAATTACTGCCCCCATTAGCCTGACAAGTCTGATATGTAAAGCTACGGAGAGCATCATCATGGACCTGATTTACAAAGATATAGGAAATCTCCAAACTATAGACCCCACATAATTTGGCTTTGTGAAAGGGAGATCATGCCTGCTCAACCTGGTTGACTTCTTTGAGTCAGTCACCAGGGCTGTGGATGCAGGTAAAGCAGAGCATACAGCCTACCTCAATCTGGCCAAGGCCTTTGACACCATTCCTCACACGGGAATTATTGATAAATTCACCAAACTAGGCATCAATCCCTATATCACTAGGTGGGTTGCAAAATGGCTCACAGATAGAAGACACAGTGTGAAAGTCGTAGACTCCAAGTCAGACTGATAACCAATCATGAGTGGTGACCCACAAGGATCGGTCATGGGTCCTCTCCTGTTCGGCATCTACTTCTCAGAAGAACAGGCCAACACAAAGGGACTCTGGCTAACCAAGTTTGCAGATGACTGCAAGCTGGGAGCCATTATTAACTCCCCAACTGATGCAGACATCCTACAGAAAGGCCTCACTGAGACCAATTACTGGTGTCGAAACCATGGCCTTAAGCTTAATGCCAAAAAATGTGTCATCATCCCCTTTGGTAAAAACTCAGTTCCCACTAATTACCACACTGATGGGAGCCCACTGAACACTGAAGGTGTGATAAGAGATCTGGGGATCCAGGTTGACAGCAATCTCTCCTTCGACCACCACATTGCCACTGTGGTCAGAAAGTCCTTCTATGTGGCACATCTCATTACCAAGGGTTTTGCATCCAGGAAGAAAGAGGTCATCGTCCCTCTCTACTCTTCCCTCATTTGAAAAATCATTGAGTATAATGCCCCATTTGGCATGTACCTCACTAGACACCTGCAACAGCTGGAGAGGCCCCAGAAGTACCTCACGAAGAGGATCCTAGGCATTAAACACATATCCTACATGGACAGACTCAAAAGACTCCAGCTATTCTCTGTCTCATATCGCCTACTTAGAGGCGATCTTTGCCCGACTTACAAAGCCATGTCTGACCCAGCTCTGTCAGAAATGGTTCATCTAAAGAAATCCCAATCCCTCCACACCACACGCTCCAGAGACCTCAACCTCATTATCACAATCAACAGAACATGCTGGAGGGACAGGTTCATAAACCAGAGACTGCCCATGCTATGGAACAGACTTCTCATAAATGTCAAGCAGAGCAACTCGCTGTCCCTCTTCAAGAGAAATCTTTTTGAGTGGATGGGAAATAGTAAGTTCACCCCAGGGATCACTCCAGTGGCACTACTTGATAGAGACACTGGGAACCAACGTCGGGCGGCACAATGCCAGGACACTTCTATGGGCTAGGGCTTGTAAAGGCTCCTGGGCCATTAGCCTAGTACTCACCTATGAATCAAACTTATCAAACCTGGGAGCAGAATCAGAACTGTCACTAGGAGGGTTTTTTTTTGTAGTTTTATTAAAGTGGTTTTAAACTGGCCTTGGCTGTGTTGACTGCACCATGTTTTCTGCTTCTATGAAGATAAGGATCATTCTGAAAATGGATACCTGTGAAGTGGAGTGATAAACAGTATAATTAAACAGTAACTAATTTAGCATATACTCATGAAAGGGAATGAGTGCCACACGTTTTTCATACTGCATGCCATGCTGCACCACCACTCATATATTTACAGCTGTTTATCTGTAAAGAAAAGTTAGTCATACCTCTCACAGGTGCGCCATCCATGATTTCATACTTTGCTATTGTGTCATTCTCATGGTACACATTTGGACCAGTACCAGTGGTCTCCCTTTTAATAATGTCGATTTCCATGTGCTTGATTTTTATCCTGACCAAAAGGAAGTAGATTTTTCCCACAATAACATCTTTTAAGTGATACCTAAAAAAATGAACAGAGATAAGAATGTAAAAATTGGAGCAGTGAGCAGGACAAGTTAATGCTTAATGTAATGATTTAACATTCCACAGGTCTAGGTCTGTTTTCACAACTTCTGCCTCACACCTCTGAGAGTCATATAGCCACACCAAAATATTCCCGACATGCCTGAAACAGATACTTGGATTTCTTATTTCTTATTTAACAGAGAAATAAATTTCCTTAATATGTGGTGTTAAAAAATAATTCAGTCTACACAATCATTTAAGCAATCAATGTACTAGATTAACAGTTTCCTACTCCAGTTGTAAAAACTCTGATATGAGCCAGATGAAAAAAAAAGTGTTAATGAAATGCAACACATAAGAAAATTTATCATACATGTACACTGCAGTCAACTTAGTAAAACGAGCAAAAATTAGTACAAATGTCATTCCAGCATAAATAGAATAAACGTAAATAATCAGTAAATGCATTTACAACTTTGATTCTTTTAATGCATCTCCTAATGGTGGTATCAGAGCAATGTGTTCGAAACTGGGTTTAGTAATGGACTGTCACTGTAAACAAATGAATCATAGAAAGTGGGAGTATGCATTCTAGAAATACATTCCTTCCATAACAGGAAGGAATAAAGGAAACTGGCACCTGATCAGACCCACACAAACACCAGTGCCCAATATGCAGTGGATGTAACATGGAATATGTCTTACATCTACATATGGTAGGTCGTGTGCGGACATCTCAACATGTATATCTTGGTGTGAGAAAAACAAGAAAGAAATGGCCCAGGCAAGGAAACTGTCAAACTCCAAAATTTACATGTGAAAATGAGTAATTCAAACTGGGTGTGGAAGGTTAAAATTGCAGGGAAAGCACACACAGACACAACACTGCCTAGCAGGTGCACTCAGCTGTAATCTAAATGAAACACTTCATACAGAAAGCTGTATTAAATTAGCAATTTCAAAAATTACATAAATCACCTGGTTTTGATTTTTTTCTTTTTTTTCTTTTTATTTTTTTTTTTACTTTTTATGCTAAAGCTCTTTTTTCATACAAATGAAGACCACAAAGCAGAAATAACCCATATAGACTTACCATCCCTGGGAGGGAGGGATGTAGGGCAGTCCTGTGGGTGCTTCCTGCAATGATCCCTGTTGGTGGTTGGAGACAGTGTGATGGCAAATATGGTCAATAAGGGTAAAGGATAGAGACATGGTTAAGCTGCTGCAGAAGCATGGTAATATGCTACACATGTCCAGTGCATGCCCACCCCTTGGTATATAACATGGGACTTGCATCACAGGGAGGGGGAAGGGACAATTTATTTTTTAAACCTATAAGTAAATAGATAAAAGCCTCCCCATTCCACATCAATGTTGGAGACTACCCAGACACTGCAGGACATACTTAATATCCTCACTGGCCCTGGTGTTAAATTTGGGCACTGAAGCAGGAGCAGATTGGTGGGATGGTACATCAAGTGAAAGAAGTAGTGCACTGGGACAGCTGTTAGAATGAGGGAAAGGGAGGGCAAAAAAGAAAAAAAAATGCAGATAAAAGTAAGAAAATGTCACCACAAATTCCTAGTCTTTCACAATCGGACAATGACTCAGATCTATAATTCTTAGGTCACTTCACAGAAATTTGGCAATAATATTTGAAAAGCTATATAAAAGAGGTGAACACAAGTTAAAACACTAGAATAACAGCATTGCTTTCTACAAATGTATAGAGAAATATACAAAATATAAGAAGCCAGTTCAGACAAAAGACTCAAGCACAAATGTTTTCATCATTATTTAAATCACTATCTATACAACAAAATGGGTATATATACATTAATACAAAAAAAGCGACAATTTCATTACTTTAATACTGTTGTGTCTTTCGGCTTTTCCCGGTTAGGGGTCGCCACAGAAGACGCTCTAGCTGAGAATCGAACAGGACAACGTCTTACTGTTGTTTTCCTTTTAACAAATTATCATTCACTCCAACATTAGATAAATTACTGAATTCCTGCCTTCCCTTCATCCTCACTTCTCCTCCTCCTGAACATTATTATGCATGTATTGTTCCCACAATTTCCATTTATTTCTATGAAATTTGCTCCTTCTCTTTTCTAAAGATCCAACCTCCAGTTATTTTATCTCCTTTACAATATTCAGTACTTCAATTGCAGTTGGTTTAAATGTTGATTTCCTTTTTCTAATAATTGCTTTTTTGACAATCAATTTAATTGTACTTAAAAAGGCCTTGCTATATCTAGACAATTCATATCCACTGTCCCAGCTCATGAGAGTTATTTCCTTAGTTACAACCATTTGGTCCCATGCCATTTTTGACCAAGTACCCTGTAGGGACTTTTTTTAAATGCAAACTCATTACACTCCCAAAAAACACGGCTCCAGTTACGGCTCACACTCCCATCACACCTCCTTCACTACCCATCAACCTGAGAAAAAAATACTCGAAGTCTGCTTGGAGTATAAAGATACCTGCGCAAACACTTCCAAGGAAAGAAATCCTAAAACTTCTGGATTTTGTTACATACTGGGGAGTCATAGAAATGCCCTATCATTGTTCCTTTTTAAATTCCCTTTCTAGTCTCTCTCCCAATCTTTTCTTACCTCCACTGATTGATTCTTTTAGTTATAATGCACTATTTCAGATGGTGTATTAATTAACCCATTTTAATATTTGAAATTAGTTTCTATTCCAGACTCAACTAAAAACTCTACCAGGGCTGCTTTTTTTTTTTTTTTTTTTTTTTTTTGGGACTTGAGACTGATGTATCACCTTCTCTTTGCCTATACTCCGATTTCAATCCCTGGTAGGGAACCAGTCTCTAACCTGCACTCAGAATTTATATCTGGTCTCATCTCACTCTGCCTCTCTAGTTATTAGCATCCAATACCTTGGTTCCTTCACCCCTCTTGTCTATTCTCTATACCCCTCTTTGTAGTCATCCCTTTTGCAAACATCTCCTTTCTCCATTTCTGTTAGTTCTTAGAATACTTTTTGATACTTTATAAAAACATTTTGTATGTCTCTTGTTCTTCTCCTTCAGGACCTGCATACAAAAGCATACTATCTCCTTGTTTCTTAAAATTCCATTTCATCATCCTCCATTTCCACTTTGATTTATAACCTTCTGCTTGTGTTATGTACAAGCCTTAACTAAACAGCTTTGAATCATCCCTTCAAAACAGTTAATCCTAATCCATCGTGCTCTACAGGGAGGACTTGTTGAACTAACTCTTGTCTTCCAAAATAAATTATTTCAATTCATTATTAATTATCATCCACAATTTCTGCCCTGTTTGCTAAAAGTATGCCTGACCTGTATATAAAACTATACAAATTCAACAGCTTCCTGATTCTTCCTTTTTTTTTTTTCTTTAGTCTCTTCCTACATATGCATAGCTAGCTGCCATAACTAAATCCTTTTTAATCCATACACATGATCAATTCATCTTATGTCCCCATAAATATGGCTAATGCTGACCAATTCATATATATATATATATATATATATATATATATATATATATATATATATTTATATATATATATATATATATATATATATATATATATATATATAGTTACTACTATTTTATTTTGTTTTATCTATCTTTTATCTCAATAAAGACTTGAACTGTCTCAAAATGTTGCACAACAATGAAATGTCCTTTTTTGGATTCTTCAAATGCAAAATAATTTCATCTACAAATAAAGATAACTTTTTATTGAATACCATACCACTTATATCCTTAAATTTGTCACACTCAGTTTCTTTGCTGTGGCTGTAAATATAAAGCAAATAAAGAGGAAGAGGACACCCAGGCTTTGTTCCTCTATTTAAACATAGCTGGCCATGGAAGAACCCTCCCACCTTAATTTTTGCCTCCAGCTCTTCATAAAACCTCCTAATTAACCCCTATTATTCTATCATGGAATGCAATGTTACCACTGACCTGTTCGTGAAATCCTAGATGAATATCAAATGCTTTCTTTGCATCAAGACCCACCAACAATAGAGGCACTTTCTTTTACAATCTGGTTTTCTCTGGATGATTGTTTTATTGAATGTTGCCAAATGCCCCCCCCCCCCCAAAAAAAAAAAAAAACAATGATTCAAATCTAAAAAAATTGCTAACACCTTTGCCACACTTTTATCTAGTATGTACAGTTTAAAATTATGAGTTAAAAAATTAAATGGGTCTACATGCTGGGTCTAAAGAGGCTTTGCCCTCTGTGGTAATACAGCCACTATAGCTGTCTAACAAGATAATGGTATAATGGTATTCTTCCCTTTTAAATACTGTTAAACAAAACCTTTCGTATTTTTATCAATTTCTTTTCTCCCAACTTCTTCACACACACACACACACACACACACACACACACACACACACACACACACACACACACACACACACACACACACACACACACACACATCATTTTATCTCATCTCCTCCTGTCTTAACTGTTAGTTCATTTAACCCTGGCATAATTAGGTCTTCCATAAGTATTTCCATTTGTGCCTGTCCTTGGATTCCACATTCTATTGCTTTACACAGATTTTCATAACATTTTCTAAATGTCTCTAGATATCTCTATAGGATCTCTGATTATTTTTCTTGTCATTATGCTAAAAGTTTCTGTACTTTGCAGATGTTAAGCGAGCACAAAGTACCCTCTCTAAACCCATGCATATTATCCAGACATTCACTTAGTTTTTCTTTAGTACTCTGCAGCTGCTCCTCTTCTTTTCCTGTGAAATTCATCTTATTCTGCAATACTTTAACCTTTGGAAGCTCCTCTAAAGGATTCCTATTACTTCTTTCCCTATATCTTTCTCTTTTATTTCTACCTTGTTTTTAAACTTCACTTTCATTTTATCTCACGCATTAGCTATCCCTTATGAAGAAATTTCTATCTATCCATTGATAACCCCCCCTTTTTTTCCACCATTTTCCACAATGGGTCAGGGAGTCAATTCAACTGTGACAATAATCTAGAACTAAGATTCATAATGACAGGTGGCTAGCCCAGTTTCAGTTCTTCTTCTATGCCACTCACATGTAAGCACACTCACACCTACAGCCAAGTGTGTGTCTAATCCACCTAATGCATGTCTTTGGAGTGTGGGAAGAAACTGGAGAACCCAGAGAAAACCCACGTAAACACAGGGTGGACATGCAGACTCCACAGAGAAGATGACAATTGAACCTGGAGAACCTCTTGCTGTAAGGCAACAACACTATTTGCTGTGGCACTATGCCACCCTAATCATTCCCAAATCATTTCCACTACCCATTCCTTAAAAGTCTTTCTTTTAATGAGGATGCGACACCTCAGGTTTGCTTAATTATGCTGTATTTATCTTTTTTATCAGTGCATGATCTGAAAGTTACTGGATGTGTGTTTAAGCTTTTAATTAAATACATATTCTCCTGTGAATATATAATTTCTATTCATACTACTCCAGTTACTGTACCTTGGGGGGAATAATATGCAAATTCTGAGTTCCAGCTACTGAATTCACATCTTCCATATCATATATTCTCATATATTTCTTCAAAAAATTACCATCTTTTATTATATTTCCCTTCTAGGCCCCAATACATTCCCACAAATGCAAATCAATATTCCCTGCTGAAAGCTTATAATTTCCTCAAATTCTCTTAAGATCCATAATAGTAGTTTTGGGTGAAATATAAATACATGCCAGCATAATCCTCCTTCCCTACCAATGATCTCTTACTACCATTACCCCTTCTCCCATTTTCTATCACCTCTGGAGCCCTTTTAACAATCAGTACTTCTCTGCTGAAAAAACATTCTGAAACTGTTTCTTAATTAAATTCACCTGCCCATTTCTATCCAAATGTGTATCCTGCAACATAGTATTGCACCCTAAATTAATTAAAATAATTCAATACTCTCTTCTTTTTTGTCTATACCTATATATATAACAATTCTTTTGAAAATGTATTTCCAGGTTTTAAACTACATGCACACACTATTGTTTGGTCTGGCAGGTTAATATTTTATGCAGTTGCTTCTTCTCATCTCCTTATGAACCTACATTATTTTGTTCAAAATGTTTTGCTTCAATGAAGACACACAAACAAAAAAAACTAAACAGATTTTCAGAACCCCTGTCCTCTCAACTTAAAACAAATGCAAAAAACTACATATATTTTCAAACATAATTACGTTTATCCCACCAAATAGGTGAAAAAGCCCCAAATCAATTACATGACAGGCATTACTTATTTTAAAAGTAAGGCTATCCATGTTACAGCATGTTTGCTATCTGTTCTTTTTCTCGTCTCTACTCTGCTCCTAGATGTGAAAAACAGCTTGCATGCTTTCAACAGACATTAACATTTAGCTATAAGAAAAACTGCACTAACTACCTTTAAATTATTTGAACTGTGCACTGTTACATTTAAGTATTCTGGCTGACCATGAGGTAACTACTTATCTACCTTATTCACTTTTCACAGTTTCAAACTTCATTCATTTTCCATTGAACTGTTTATACATTTCTCTCAATACAGTGTTCAAAGGTCTCATGATTAACTGCTTGTACCTACAGATAGCTTGTCTCTAAATAAAAGTAGTTTTAGAGAGTACACATGACAAACCCTTTCATTTAACAAATCCTGTTGTGGAGCACCAGACCAGTTGCTTTTTTGTACTTTCATAAAATTAATAAAACCTATTCCTTACAGTTTCTGTGACACAGCAGAACCTCTCTGGTTAAGCCTCACAGTCAACCAGTCTTTTCTTCATTTTAACCTATAATTTTTTGCTGTTTTATCATTTCATCGGAATAGCTATTTAAAGGCCTTTATATTTTTTCCAGCAAGTTATCTGACTGTATATATTCCTTCAGTGTTTCACTTATTTTAAATAAATCAAATGCACTCAGAGGTGTTTTTCCAGTAAATTACTGGGAGCCATCTCCTGTACCAAAGTTGAAACCTGAAGTGCTTTTTGCTGCACACCACAGGATTCTTCCCGGCTACAGTGCTTTTTTTTCTGGCTGATTTTTTATTATATTCTCTAAGTTGTTTTTTGGTGGCATCTAGGCAGTGTAATTACTAGCCAGTAACTGAATTTTATCTAGTAAAATAGGTTTACTGGCTTTTTTCCACAATTACAGTTTTCACACTAGGAGATCTCTAACCAAACTGCCACCTTGGAAGTCAGATTCATGCATAAACACTGATAAAAAGTTGGAAAAGTCCTACCAGCCGAATGAAAATTTTATTTATTTTTATTTATTTTTATTTTATTTATTTTATTGAAAAATACATTTTAACTTCAACATAATATAACTTAACATGAAACAAGACTTCCAAGATGGCTGCACACTGAGTGGCAAGCTGATTAGAGCTCTCTTAGTATGAAAACTTGAGTTATCAGTTGGGTAACATTTAGTTGCTAGTTAGTAAATACACAATCAGTATGTTGCTTGTTTGAAAATTCTGCTGCATAAGGGAGAATGACACTGAAGCATTCAGATATATTTCTGGTTTATTGTGCATACTCAGAACGCCTCCCCAGTAGTACCCATCTATTATTCTACATTTCAACTTCCACTTCACCCAAATAAACCCTCATTAGTTCCTATCTTAACTACATATTCATCCTCTAGTCTTTCAAACCCCTCTATTTCTTACATTTCAGAAACATAAAATAAAATACCAGGATAACCCACCTCTTTTCCTTCATAGAAGATAGTTCCTTCCTGCCTACCTTCTACTAGCTTTCAGACTCCATCACCATTAAATATCCTACAACCCTATAACTTTATGCTTCCTTCTTGATCCCTGCTTCCTCATCACCTGCCATCAATAAAATACAGACCCCCACCTTACTTAACTGTGCTACTCCTCAGGTTATCATCTATTTCTTTCCTCCTACTGATCCAATAATTATCCTACCAGGATTCAATAATATTCCTCCACATCTCTCTAACTCTGTCCCAACCATAAATCCATACTTCCTCTCTAAACAATCCACACATTGCCCCAAACCTATTTAATGATTCCCCTCACCCTTGTCCCAACTATAGACTGATCAACTCCATTTCAAATCAAAATAAAATTAGTGGAAAAATACTTTCCAAAAAACAAGAATCAGTAATACACCAATACACAAAAATCGTCCTAGGAGGAGACATTCATCCTAATCTTGGCCCCACCTATCACAATCAACATCAAGACAATTCTCTTCCACACTCTAACCCCCACAATGGTCAACCCACAACCTTGGTAATCTAACTTTTGTCGCCATAAATATTAGAATCATAAGAAATACAACTACTGGACTACATGCCTGAATTACCCAACACAAGCCTAACATTCTTGGAATAGCTAAAACATTGCTTAAACTCAGCATAAATGACTCTGAAATAACACCCCCCAGGTATAATATCATCCATAATGACCATATAAAGAGGAATGATGAGGGTATTGCTTTAATGTTCCACAACAACTACCACACTTCCCCCTCTATCGTCACAATACCAAAATACAACTCAGCATAGCATCTTATTAATTTCCTGAAAATAAAT